>NC_061523.1:8240000-8540000 GCF_022379125.1 Scophthalmus maximus | reverse complement strand
GGGGGGGGGGTGAAAAAAATTCGATACACACCACTGGAAGGCGAAGGCCTTTTCCCTCTCACATACGGGAATGGCAGCTCTGCTGATAGAGAAAGACTAATGAAGGAATACCAGCCCAGTCAAGCAAGAAAACACACTGCAACACATCAACAGAACAAAAAGCTGGGTTTTTGTCATGCTCCACAGGAGGAGAAGTGGGAAAACAGGATTGTTACACACACACACACACACACACACACCTGTGGCACACGTCTCGTATAGCCTCACAGTCGTCTTGCAAAGGCCCCAAATCTTTCTAATACGTTTTAATTTCAATCCAGAGCAGTTTATTGATTCAGATGAAGCACTGTTCTTCATTTGCAGTCTGTCTGCAGCACCGACTACTGAATTAAGGTTGATGGCAATGAATTATACATGCAGTCTGAAATGTAATTCTCTTCATTAGATGACAAATCTCTTGTTTGAGTTTTGCACACCGTGGTTATTATAATGCTTTTATTATTGGCCACTGGAGTTGAGGGATAGAGGAGCAATAGTCTTGTCATCACTGTAATGCACTGCTGCTAATTCATTAATTCAACTAGCGAATTAAAGTGAAATCAAATGCAGTTGTTGCAACATTAATTCCAACGTAAGAAAACATGCAATGTCCGCTTATCTCCGGTGACAAATTGAGTGAGGTGCTTGTGTGGGTTCGGCGAGTGTGTGCGTCTCTTTCTGGAGTCCTTGTGTGTTTGTGCTGCCGTGTGCCGGTGTGTTTCTGCGGGCCTTGAGAAATGAGGGCTGGGCCTGGTTAATAATAGTGGCCGAGAGGGTCTGTTAGCGTAGTCCACTACATCACTCCTCAGCAGGGAGACATCTCCGGGGCGCTGCGCTGCGGTGATGGAGTGTTGGAAGGGGAACAGACTGGTCCAGAGAGCCAGTGATGGAAAGGGGATCAGAGGATGGAAGCTGGAGGACAGATGTGTCGCAGGCGGCGGGGAGGCGAGAAAAGTGAACCAGTGCGATAGTTTCATCCCTTCCACAAACCCACAGCAGGATCGGATGCTCCACCAACTATCCTTGGCTAGATGAGAGGGTTATAGTTTTGGTTTTTTTACCCTGTTGACGCAGGGCAGATCTTTGGATGAGAAATCTATCCTTGCATTATGTTGTACATGGGCTTCAGAATAGATTTTAAAGGAATTGTACATTTTGAGAAGCGCAATTACAATATGTGGAACACGCACACTACAAATATATACTAACTGGCAGTTGTGCTAAGTTGGCAGTAAAGCTAATAGGTCTGTTTTCCAAAATGTCAAACATTTTTTCCGATAAGTTCCTTTGACGTACTTTTAATTTTCCTCTGTCCATCAGACGTAAAGGTTTTCCCAAGGCTTATTATCACGGAAGAGGAGCTTATGTTGTCTGCGCAGAACCTAATATTATATAACTGTTACCACAAGAATGATAAAAGAACAAAGTAGGTTAATTTAGTGTATTACCCATAATGCATTCCAACACTATACATTTGGTATAGAATACATTGATTTAATGAATTGATTAAGGCCTTATGGATTTGTAAGCATTGACAGCATCAGAACCAGCAAAGACAGCAAATCAGAAAGACTGTTCGTTTACTGAATTGGTGTGCGAACGTATGCCTCATGTTCATGTCAACAGTTCATCCCTGCAGATGTGTATTATGGAAATAAATAACTATTGACCTCATTAAAAGTCTCCAGATGGAGGCACCATAAACATATTCCTCGTCAAACATACTGCGGCATATGTATGTACAGTTGTGCCCAGAGGTGCAGAATGAAATGCACAATGTGTTGTGGACAAATACTCTCCTGATTGTTGAGCTTTCAGCAGCATCATCATTAAAAATACAAAACCTTCTGACTATTTTTATTTATTCTGAAGCACCTTCTGAAGTTTGTTTTTTTTCCAACCTCACCAGCTGTCAACAGCATCTGCACTAACCTACTACAGACTACTGTCGGTGTAACCGGTGGCCTGACATCCCTGTCATCACTGAAACATGATTGATGAGCTCTCCTGGTCTTCCTTGAACCTGTCTGGGTTTTTTTTTTGTTGGTGTCTCTGTTTGTGCTTTATTTATTTGGAGCCCTTTTTATCAGTTGCAGTGAAAATGGAGAATTTGAAGTGAAGTCTGGCTGACATGGGAGCGGTCCCGCAAAGTGAAGGATGACTGCAACACGCTGGTGAAAGTGAGCAAGGCTGAGCGAAGAGACAGAGGAAACGCTGAACAGAATATTGTGCCAGAGCGGCGAAATGCAGGAAATGATTTGCCGATTTGAACAGATTCCTTTCGAACCAAATGAGCAGTGGCGGAGAAACGAGGATCTGCAAAGTCTTCTTTTCCCCTTTTTGCACATTGAAAAGACACTATTTGTTAAATTAGTCTCTTTTTAAAATTGTTCTCCAAATGCAGCTCATGCCATTTCCCTTCGTCAGCCGAGAGCTGACGGTGATGGATGTCATCGATGGATACTGTGTACTGAGACCTGAGCCCCGCGGTACGGCGGGAGACACGAATGTGACCCACACTCACACAAATCTCCCCAGCACGCCGCCAACCCGCTCCACCTTCGTGCCCCCTTTCAATATGCTCTCATTTCAGATAATGAAAGGAGTCTGGAGGGGGAAGCCACTGCAGAGATCACTGATCCACTCTAAGTGAAAACCTATACTCAAGTTAATGTGAACACCCCTGGGGGGGACGAGGACTTCTAATTGATTAACCACATTACCCGGATAAGAATTGAACCCTCCTGTGTGAGAGCAGCTCAACGTGGGCATCCGCAGCCTCATGCCGTGGACTGTACTGCAGGTGTTCATGGGGACTTACAGACACCGTCCACAAGGGGCAGTGTTGAATCACAAATTCCTTCCAGCTCCAGCCAGGTTGACACAGCAGTCGGTGCATGAAAAAGGGAAAAAAAAGAAAGACGAGCTTCATGGGAATAACACAGTCGCACAGAACGGGGTCGAGGTGCATTCTGTTCGAGTGGAGACAGGTGCATGACGATCGATTCTTTACTTTGCCGAAGAACGGAAAAACCTCTTCAGAGGAACATAATGAGGAGAGGTGACGCTTAACGGCGGCGCGCCATAATTGATAAGAAATTTGAAATGCGTACGCCTTTGATTCAACACATTGTCTTTCTTTCTTTCCCGCTGTGAAAATGTCATAATCAAAGCTCGGAGGCCCACGCGTCACTCATCAGCGCTGCGTTTGAATGTATTTTCCTTTCACTTCCTCGCAGTGTTGACACGGACTCTGCAGTCAGTAATACAACTTGTCCTCCTTTGAAGATGCTCGTGCAAACCGTCCTCACTGCTCTGAAAGACGACGGCGCGGTTCAAAAAATACTCCTTTGATCTGCCAGTGCAACTCTTAAAGACAATGCGGCGGCTTTCTGAAGACGAAGAACGTACCACAGAGCACGTGGTCGACACTTTGGCCCCTTTAAAAAGCCAAAAGAGACATTTTTCTGCTACTTGAATCATAATAGAGGCTTGTGCCCGCGCTGTGTTCACAGTCTGACCTGTATGCAAATGCGGCGTCCTTGGGGAGGTTATGGTGTGTACTTGAGGTGTCGTCACAAATGCGGCTCTGAAATATTGAAAAATGAACTTGGGTTTTTTCACAGCTTTCTACACACTGGTGTGTGTCAGCGTGTCAGCGGGAGTCTCTTTGAAGGTGAAGCCTTTTGAGTGGGAAACACTCTCCCTGTATGGAAAAAGAATGGCTGCAATAAGTTTGCAGTTTGATTCTCGAAGTGTTCAGTAAAAAAAATTCAGTTTGTCCAATTTTATTTTACTTACGCTAAGACTGTACTTATTTCCAAGGCAGAAACTGTATTTTTGTTTTACGCCATTTAGTCGTAGTTACACTTCATTTGTTCATGTTCCAAATCATTTCTACCTTGACCAGAACATTGAAATGCAAATTTATGCATCAGCCATTGAGACAATAAGAATATATGGAAGAAATAAAACCCCTACAAGTTAAACATTCTAATACATTCTATGACTTGGTAAATGGTTTGGTGGGCCGCCTCCTGTTATTCCTGAGACCCGCGGCGAATGTTAGCATTTCTTCATGTGTCCTCTCTTTCCTCTTATTGATTTTTTTTCTCTTTTGGACATCCAGATTCATGCAAATATATGCAGGCTGCATTTGAAAGTTGTTCTTACCACGAACACTTCTGTACTTTCACTCATAGACTTACTTAAATAACTTGTTATCTGAGGTTTTGTCACAGTGACTTCCACCCAAAGGAAGAGTTCAGACGTTTTGAGAAAAGGTACACTCATTTGTTGTGAGGCGTTAGTGCTAAGCTAGGATAATTGGCTGCAGGCTGTAGATTCATAATTAGTTTACAGACTCCTTTTTTTTTAAAAATTTGGGCAGAAACACTCTGTCAGAGCTCTTACAAAATGATTACATTCGGCACAGATTTAGCAAGGATCGAGCAGTTCTGACCAGCCAAAGGAGAGGAAACCATGAAGTGCACAAAGAGACACGGTTCAACACCTCCAGCCCGCACCAGAGGAAAGACTATGGATGATTTTGATTTCCTTTGACCATATGTTTGAAGAGGGTATAGCTTTGAAAACAACAGAGAGCATCAAGGTGAGGGGATTCTTGTCATATCAGTTAGGATGAGTTTATGCTGCACATGGACATGTACGGTATAAAGACCTTCCATCTTGCACTTGAGAAGAAAACAGACGCCCTTCCTAGGAAGCCGTTGATGTTTATTAGGTCATGTTGTCATGCTGCAGTGTTATGACAGTGCCGGATGAACTTTTGTCCACCAATTCCCCGGTTGGTTTTTAAGCTTGCCCACAGACTGTGCCCTCTTTTTATGGGCTCGTAGATTGCTAGGAAACACATCAATCTCCTGTGTGCGCGATCCAGTACGTCTTCCCCCACCGTGCGGCGTGACCCCATTGGCCTCCCTCTAGTGTCCACTGGGTTGCTCATGTCTATGTTCCCGCAGCTCCGCTGCCCTGGTTATTAAAGAGCACCGGGCGATATCCACCCTCACCTTTCTTTCTCCGTCCACACGCCCTCGCTCACTTCATCCCCGCCTCCCCCGACCCGTCCCTCAATTTCTCTTTTTCACCGCACTTGCGCCTGAAATAGCACTGAAGGTTGCCGCTCTGCTGTTCCTGTTCCGCTGCACACCCACATCCCCGCGTTCACCGGCTACACACCGACCCTACCTGCGAAGCCTGTAAGACAATTACCAATGGGGGGGTTTTATTAATTGAAATGTATTTATAATTCTCATCAGTAATCACAGTCCCTCTCCTTTGTTCTTGTTCCATCAATCTCAGTGGAGGATGGCAGGCCGGCCCACAAGTGGAGAGGTTGACTAATTAATGAGTGTGAGGGATTTTTTCGTGTTCATTCCGGGCAGAAGGATTGTGCTTCAGGCCCCGAACTCCAACACGGCGGATCGTCTGGTGTTTACTCACTTCCTCAGGTGGGTAAACGTATCCGTCAACCGCTGTATAGTAAGGGATATTAGTCACACTAATGCGGAACAGTATTTCAAAGCTGCTGTGATGAATATTTTATGTTTACAGTTGTATTAAGAATGCGTCAAATCACTGTATTCGCCCCTCGTGCGAGGGCATATCAAAAAACGGCGCTGGCTGGATGAAACAGAGGGCGGGGCTAAAGAACTGAGTTTCACTTGACGAAACGGAACAAAAATAATTCTAAAATTTGTCACATCTGAATCTCAATGACATTGATGACAATTCACAAGTCTCTGAATGTCTGTTCCTTGAGTATTTGGTATATGTGCCTACTCTTTAATAGTTTAATTATACGTGCATTATACTTGGGATTGAGCTAGAAGGTTAAAAGCTTGTGTTTATTTCATTTTTTGTTCATCATTTTGCAAAAATTGTGTTCCTTAGTGCGTCGGTCACTCTCAAACTCTCCTTGGACCCTGGTGCACTATTCAGTTACCTGCCCGGAGACCACTCGGCGGGGTCACGAGTGTTACAGTCACTATCAACTTGTTTCCTCTTCAAGCCTCATCTCTCTTGTTGGTTTCTATACAGCGACTATTGTATGTTCAACTTTTTTCTGGGATCAGGACCATAGTGCAGATACATATTTAAGACAACTGCTGTATAACAATGCAGTTCGCCTCAAAGACCCTGGAAGCCGTATATGGTGTGGTGTGTGTGTACAGTTTCCCAGAGGTGGCTTTCGAATCAACCGTCATTTAATGCCCGTTTTTCTTACCAACTGTTCATCGCTGTGTGCTCATGATCGTCGCCGTTGCCGCGGCTGTTCCGCTGGATTTCCTCCTGAAAGCCGTCGCGGCATCATGGGATGTTGGAAGTTTAGTGCGCGGCTAAACATCATGTGCTAATGAGTAAGTGTGATGAGCTGGAACAGTTGATCCTCAGCAAACAGTGTGTGACTGTGGTTTACAGTGTTGCTGTGCTCGTGTCAGCACGACCCGGCTCAGACGCTCAGGCAATGAAATCCATTCCAGGTGAGCTAATAAGAAGCACGGAGCAAAATATACAAGGGTGTAAACACACCTAAAAACACAGCAGCGAGAATCCGATCAACCAAATCACATTTGGAGACGCGCGTGACCTTGTTGTTAGTGCAGTGCAGTGTGAACACACAGTATATGCATTTCAGGATTTATTAGGCCACTTCTTGCTCTGGAAATGCCGTCTGCTTGCTAATAATTCGCTCTTGTAAAATCAGCCAAGTGTTGGTAGCGGCGGTGCTCGCTGTGTAAAATCCTCCCTTTCATGTGCACAGGTTTTTACAGTTCCACCAAAGCGGCGTTGATAAAAAAAATTTTTTTTAAAAGTGCTCATCGAGATCCTCCAGCAAACTGCTTCCCTCGTGACCCCCCGACGCTTGCCTGAACGGAGGAGCTTTTCATTTCATAAGGCTCTCGGTGTCAGGGCCGTCACATTACGCAAAAAGATTGCTTACAGCGGCCCGTTGGCAAACCCCTGCTGCTCTCCACAGCGCTCACCCTCCCGCAGTCACCACCTTTTAATGAAGATCCTCCTATCCTAATAGAGTCCTCCTGTACCCCCCCCCCCTCCCCCCCCCCCTCCCCCCCGCCTGACACACCCCTCTCACGGTCTCTCTTTTACCCCCTCCGCTGTTTTAATTGCTTGAAGGTCATTGACAATAATGTGACAACTTATTAGAAACCCCATCTGATGCCGCTGATTTTATACCTCACTTTGCCACAGTGCTTGGTTTCCAGGCAATTACTGAGCATGCTATTTATTAATTTCACGGTTCACAGAGCATCGCACGCTATAAATGGTGAAGGATGATAACTCAGTCATTCACAGGGTCGGTGGCACTTATCGATTTTGAGTGAGCCGCTCTGGTGGGATGGAGCCTTCGTCTTTCCAGCTTTGAATGCGGGAAAGTGGAAATGCACAGTGAGAGAGAGAGAGAGAGAGAGAGAGAGAAACCTGCGGACGTCAGAAAACACCCATTTTGCTGTTACGTGCTTTTAAAAAAATGTCATGATTGTACTTACACAGAATTTAAAAAAAAAAGGGAAATCTTACCGCATGGTCTGCCCTTTTCTATTTCCACAGGAATCCATTTATCTCCAAAGATAGCTGACATCCCCATACAAGTGTTACACAGCAGTAACAGTACAAGTGCCGAGACCAATTATGGTTTGTTTCCTTGAAGCAAGACAAGAGACGAGCGGCTCTGCAGCTCCTCCAAAATACCAGCTCTGTGCCAAAGCAATGTGTTTGTGTTACGGGAAGCATTTAACCTGTCAAGGCAAGAGTTCGGTGTGTGTGTCTGGAAACAATCCAATAAATTAAGCAGAGACAAAACCTCGGCCAAGAAGTTTGACTCAGACATCTTTTGCTCGACAAACCAAACTGTCCATTTGTGGGGGGGGGGAATATTAAATCCGACCGCGTCGTATGCTGTGTTCAATTTTCTCTCCGACACGAGTCCAAATTGAACCTCTTTTGAAAAACCTTTTTAGATGTCTTGGGAATTAGCATGACACATAAAATAGACATGTTTGTGTACCCCCACCACCCCAGCCGCCTGCCCCCAAAAGAAGAGAAAATAGTCCTCAAATGGTTATTTCACGCAGCCTTGAGCGCTCTCTTTTCAAGTCTCACTTCACATGAGTGGCTCTCTCACATCTGCAGGCCCCCCCCCCCCCCCCCCCCCCCCCCCCCCCCCCCCCCCCCCCCCCCCCCCCACACCAAAGGTGTGGAAAAAGGCGAGGGAACATGCAAGACTTTGACCTTTGAAGTCAACGGCATAAATGTTGACTCGGGCTGCCAATGTTGTCTTGTTAGCATCCCTCAGCCGCAACAGAGGACCCACAAACTTCTCACTATTCACACACTGGCGCATGGGATTGATCGGCAAACGGCGCCAGGCTTTTTAATGCATGGAGCGGCACGGTGTGCTTGCAAAAAAAAAAAAGAGGAAATGAATGAATTAGAAATTAAAAGGTTCAGAGTTCAAGGCTCTCCAATCAGGACACAGCCTCGTGTTTTATTATCACTGCATGCAGGTACAGTGAAGCCACACAGCCGTGTAAATCAAGCCGATGAGCACTTAGTGTGGTGACAGTGTGTTGGGAGACACTCGCGCTTCAAAATCCCACTTTAATGGCTTTCTATATGAGGCCATATATCTGCGGTGTTAAAGTCGTGCCCGAGGGCATGTGAGCGTGAGCTTTTCCATGTGTTTTCATCACACAGCCGCAGCTGTAAAGGCCTTTCCCCTGCCAGAGCCATCCCTGATTGAGAAGGCGGCGCCTTTTACGGTCTGGAGCGCTCTGAACTTTACGAGAGCGACAGCGGTCCTTCCGTCGCGCGGCTCCTGGCTGAAATATCATGTTTGTTTATCTCCGGGGAGAATTTATTCTGCTGATTCATTGGCTGGCACCCCCTGCAACGGCTGAAGGAATTCGATTTTCTTCTTTATTTATTCGCTTCATTGTCCCTCCCGTGGAAGAGTCGTCTCTGCTGCGATACCGCGGGAAAACTTGCTCCGTCCTCGCCGCGGTCCCCTGTGAAATGAGATTAGAGGGAGAAAAAAGGGAAACAAGCGATAGAGGACAAGGGACATAATAGAGTTGTTATTCTTTGTAATCTTCCTTCTCCTGTTGTTGGTTTTTGTTTGTGCTTTCACCTTCAAAATAGGCTATTATATTAAATAAACATTTCATTACAGTGAGTGATAATATGTGAACAGAGCAGTTAGAATAGTTCTATTTTGCAGACTGCTTTAGACTGTAACTGTTTATACTGAGTCACAAAAGGGCAAAAAAAAATATTCAGCTGCCACTGAAGAGGATGGAGCATTTAATTTAGATGTACTGTCCAATACATTACAATTACAGACGCGGTAACAGGCAGCGCCAACTCCCACTGCCATGAGCAATCTATTCCAACTTATTACGGAAGTTTATGATTTGAGACGGATATGACTTCATGTGGTCTCAAATTCATTAAAAATGACATTGAGAAATGATAAACTGCTGGGAAAATGTGTATGCACGTGTGTGTACGTGTGCGCGTGTGTGTGTGTGTGTGCGCGCGCGCTAGCACAAATGCATGCCTCTCAACCAGTGCAGGTCATCCGCGCTGAATGGTTTCATAGGGAAGTTAGTCAAGCTTTGAAGTGGCCCTCAGACCTGTGAGATAAAAATACATAGAGGATGCTAAAGCAGGCGGCCTGCTGTGATTCACCATGCAAATACAGGCGTCTCCAAATCTCTCTGTCTGCCTTCTGTCAAGCAGCCTGAATGTACCATCAATACCCCGCCCGCCGCCCTCCCCCCGTTTGTCTGAACCGGTTTGGTTCAGTGATAGGACAAGACCAAAGTGCTGGTGTCGGGGGCCGCGAGGCAGAGCACGACACACCTTTGCCATTTTTCTCACTCCTCCATGCAGTTTTTCGCGCATCTGATGTGCAATCGGCTTGACGTGTGACCGCTCTGCATCACGTGTCACTTGGAGAGAGCCTCAAACCGCAGGGAGGGGACCTCTTGCATGACACGCTCCTCTGGAGGCAGGAGGTCGCATGGACTCTACATGTAGGTCACGTGGTTCCCCGCATGTCTCCCCTGCTCTGGTTCAATTCCACCAGGAGCCGAGGAAGAGCCAGAGTGGGCAGCAGGCACATATGGAAACATACTAACGGGGGACTATAAACTCATGGTTTCGGGCAGATTTTTCCTCACCTGGGGCCGTTAGGTAATTTGGTTTGGTAATAGGCAAAGCAGAATATTAATCTAGCTGCATAGTGCTGATTTCATTATTAAAAAACATGCTTGTTCCTCACCCTGCTCCAACTGTGGCTCTCTATTTTCTAATTCTAACGCAGTAAGGCCTACAACTTGGACCCATCATACCTTCATATTTATTCTGAACGAGTGGCACGACATGTAAAGTAATGTAATTGGGGGATTCAGTTACCATTTTGACCCGTCTTTTGTCACCTTGAACATCTGTGGCAAAATGCATGGCAAAGGGATCCTCTTGTTTTCCAAGTGTGACATTCTGTGGGCGGCTCTAAAGAAAAATATCAGTAGGAGTCATGCTCTGAGGACCATGACAGTCAACCAGTATTTGTCAAGATATTTAACCCTGATAAGTCCTCGGGAAAAACAACTGAGAGCTGTTTTCAGAACACACGCGCACGCACACACATATTTGGTTTGTATCACTGGCTGCAGCTAACATTTGTACAGCTGATGCATTGGCCTCCATGAAAACTCAAACAATTCAAAGCAAGCCAAAAATGTTTCACTTTCAGACTTGAGGGCTGAAAAAAGGTCAGGACAGGTTTAACTAATATGTAGCAAGACTTTTTGGGGGGCAAATAATTCCATAATTTTCTCTGGACATACAGTAGAAAATAAATGCCCCAGTCATGTAAACAGAATCACTATCAAGTGTCATTGTATGACATTATGTAAATAAAAGCAGAATGACTTCTCTTGCATCATTAACAACAGTGGCTTACGTTCAATTGTGCTCCCCTTTGCATCTCTAACATGGCAACCGACGTGCTGAACCGTCGCGCCGGTTGTGACGCCCACATGATATGCTGTACAGAATAAGTGGATTTTCACTGTCCCTACAAACATGACATGAACTTGGAAAGTGGTGCCACATACTCATGTTGTCGTGTTTATGGTCTATTATATTTAGGGTGATCACCACACCAAGAATATTGTTTTGTGTCCTGAAGGAGTTCAGAATCCGCTTTCCCCCCCAAAACTGAAATGAATGTCATGCTTTGTTCACCATGACAGAGAGCAAACCGCTCATGACAAGGATGAGAGGAGCCGATTGGCCACGGCCACAGCGGGCCTCCAGCACGCCTATTGATAACGCTGCACTCCTATTCCTCCGTTCCCCTTTGCACAACTTTGCTGCTGGTACGTCGCCACCTCTGGTCAAGAAAATTACCAAAACTGCATCGGCCACGCCATGTGAAAATGAAAGAGTGAATGCATCAGTGTCAGAGTGTGTGCCGCTTTCTGGCCACCTCCGGCGGGATTGCAGCAGATTAATCAGTGTGTCCTCCGCACTTTTTGGAGCAGCGGGGGGTTATCCAGAGTTTAGGAGAGAGTCGCAAGTTGTTGTGTCGCTCAGGAAATAAATAGTAGCTGGGGCTCCAGAGTGCTTCTATGGCTATACTGTTGTGTTTGATTTGCATTTATTTACTGAGGGTGTACCAAAGAACTGATGAATTGCCAGCAATGGCGAAGTAGGACAAATATAGAAAGGACTGCTTTCGTCGGGGTTAACCAATGCCGTGAAATGGTCGTCCTTTCTGTCAAACCTGTGCACTGAAGAGGCAAAATGCTAAATAACACCATTTGCATCTTTGCTTTTTCCCCCCTCTACTATTTTATAGAAACTTCTTCATTCCATTGTAATTCCACTGGCGGGGGGGGAGGGGGATCTGGTTATTTAATATACTGTGAGTCAGGAACCTGTAACTGGACTACGATTGTCCCTCAGGTCCACTCCCACTGTTTTCAGCGAGGTAAAGGCTTTGCAGCTGTAAGCCTATTGTGAATTATATCAAAGGATATTTGATTAAAGCAATTGGATTTTCATGGTAAATTACTCTTTACCCCTCGAATAACCCACCGAATGAGAGAGCGGAGCCTCGGGCTTGTCTGCGCAACTGTTGACTGCTGTGTTGTGCCACGTGTTTTCACCGGCAGAGACGAGAGAGAGAGAGATAGGATTATGTTAAAGATATTCTTCACTTCAACTCCATTTTGTTCTTCTTTTTTTTGCGGGGGGGGGGGGGGGGGTTCACAGTTTTCAAATTGTTCTGATAAATCCAATACACCAGGAAGTTTGTGTATCAAAAGGCATTTTCGCTTTGTTTGTCTTCAAATGAAGTGGCGGTAATGGATGCACCACTTGATCAGCAAGCGACACGAGAAAATAATATGCCATGAAAGTGACTTTTCATTTGCTGGCAGCACACATAACCACATTACACGCTAAACACAAGAAAAGCAGAAGGACAAAATTAAGGGTTGTTTTCTCTGATAGCTGCGTATCTAATTTGCATGACTTTGCATAATACAGTCAATAAAGGCGGCAATATTCATAATGTGACAGCCAAATCATATTTTCCTTGATAGGGCAATAACATTACTTTAACTTTAACTTCAGATTCAGAGAGAGAGAGAGCGAGAGAGAGAGAGAAAGCCCCAGTCTGGTACAGAGCACTAGGAAGAGAGGAGAAAAATAGAGAAAAAGAAAGTCTAACACCTCTGTTGAGTTGCGATCATATCTTTAGCACTTCTCTCTGAAGGTCTGCTGATTGAATAACTGAAGTTGGTAATGTCTGTTGTCATTGTCAGCCAGTGCAGCCTTTTAATTTAGTGTCATTAACCAAATTAAAAACTGAGAATTGATCTGCGGAGGAAAGCGGATGATGAGATAAATTTATTCTGAATATCAACTGTGTATGTGTGCAGTGACATTTCTTTAACACCTGTTAACTGTTCATTTGGATACTCAGTTCTAAAGAGACTGTTTTTTGTACTGTGACTTTAAGGATCGGTGAATTAAGTGGTCTCTGAAAAAACAATTTCTTTCGTTCTACCTCTCCGTCTTTTACACAAGCCACAGCTCTGTCCAACATGGACGGCATGGGTGTGCGAGCACGAGATCGAGAGCGTTTGGAATCTCGGCGACAAAACAGGAGACTAATTACCTCCTGAAATAATTTAATGTCAGCCGTGGTGTGGGCTCCCCTCAGCAGGACAGCTGAACAGGCCCAGCCCTCTGCCGGGAGATTCATCTCTGTCAGCTTAGATAAACCTGTCGGCCATCACACCCTTGGCACACGCATCGTGGTGCTGGGCCTGAGAAAGGAAGGAAGAAAAGACCCGATGAAGCTGTCCTGTCTTGCCTCCACTGGAAGGAGACAGGATGCCTAAATGAACACGAGCTTTCATTACCGCTCCCCCTTTTTTTAGCACTTAGGAGGTGCATCTGTTTGGGTTTTTTTTTTTGCAAATCACCTTTATCCTCCGCATGGCATAACCAGCTGCCATCGCTCTCTTCATGGGTCCTTGGAGGTGTCAAGTCGTGGTATCTAGGATAGGAGAGTGAGTACGCTGTAGTACTAGTTTTATCAAAAATATGCTTCAGAAAGTGAGCTTTCCTCCCTATCTTTTAAAATCTCTTCGCACATCAACATCATCAATAATAAGATGGAGTTAGACTGTATCAAAAACACTCCTCCCATGATCTAATGTAATGCAACAGCGCTTTACTGAATTGTTTCACCATGTTTTTTTTTGAATGACTGATTTGTTTCACCGTGTTTTCTGTTTTTTTGAATGACTTTTGACAGCGTAATCCTATTTAGACCTTCACATGTTTAACAGAAAAAACATTTCCACATGTGCATCATGCATGGACAACGGCCCAAAGAGTATGTCAAACCTTAAACAATGGTGTTCCGGACACGGGCACCTCCTCTTATGCTGCTGATGCTACGTACGCCAAAAGACTATCAGCAAATATTAGAACACGAGTTTAAACTCCACGTCAGCAAAAAGACAAAATTTGGAAGGAACGGCGACAGCTGAGCTCTTCACTCAGATGATTTGGTTCTAGACCAGTGGACTGAAGAACACACAAGGGCATTAATGTGCCGAATAATAACTGTAAAAAGCCACAGCCATCACGTTTCACTACACTTCACCAAGGCTTTTACTGAAAAATAAAGTTGGCAATGTGTGCTAACAACACATTTTACTTTTATTTTATTTTTAAAATCATAAAAGAAACATGATAAAAACTCATACAATCCATAAAATAATGGACTTAGTCACCGGGTCCGGAGAGTGAAGCCCATGCGTATAAGTGGCTGAAGCCTGTATTCTCTGGAATCACCAGCAGAGGGCGACTCCATTGGTTGCAAAAAGAAGTCAGTTTCTATAGAAGTCTATGAAAAAAGGAGTTTATGGTCTCAATCGCTATAGTTTCAAGTATTCTTCAAAGTGAAATAAGTAAAATAGATGATAAAACAATGTAGCAAGGGTCCAGCTTGACTAGATTGACAGCTGTTCTGTCCAATCTGTGAATGGTTGCAGGTGTAGGTGGGCGCGCAGTGGACGAGCTCTCAGTCAGACCCCCTCCACCAATTCGACGTCAAAAAAGAGATGCCGTTGGTAATGAATGCATAACTTGAAGCTTCAAGTCCAATGGGTGACATCATGGTGGGTTGCCACTTCTTACACCTTACAAGGAAAGGGGGTAAAAAATATAAATCGGGAATGAGAGAAGTCTTCTCTCCTTACCAAAGAGAATTATACTGCCCTCCCCTTGAAGACAAAAATCTACATATTCTCCTTCCCACTAATCATTTTTGTACAGTCCCTAAAGTGACTGATGATGAGGTAACTGCCTTATTATTCCCTGATAATCCCATCAAAGAGAGGCCTCTCCGTATGACGTGAATGATAATAAAACACAGTGTACCGACACAGCGGGTCCCTCACAAGGGCTGCATGTGTCCTTGTCGTCCAATCAAACTGAACCTTCTGTGTCGGTCCCAGCTCAGTGATGGATCGCTGCTTAGGATCAGCCATTTGAAAATCCAAAAAGAAAAAAAAGCCAATTCAAATTGGACTCAACGTGCACTTACATGTTTGTGTTAGGCGGACACCATGGGATATGTGCGGTGCTTCCCTCCGATCGTAGCATTTCGGTTAAAGCATACGCATTAAGTGGCGGTGCTGCATTATGTTTGGCGAATAACTGATCCCTCCCCCTCCGAGGACGTGCTGTGACGATGTTTGAGGTGATTTTGATCTCAACACAGCAGGAGCACACTAGGAGCATCTTAACTATTTGTGACACTCTTTGCAAGGATGAGATTCACAAGTGCAGTTTAGCACGGACAGAATGTTAATATACGATTCTGTGTTTGTGTGTGTGGAGTAAAACATTTTGGCTTCTACAGCTGAGCGGGCAAAGGGTTTGGCAACGCATCGGAACGAGGGGAGGGCAGACAAGTGGTCCTTGTTATTTGATGTGCATGAAAAAATCTTTGAACACGGATTTTGATGACGCCCCGATGCATATTTGTTTTGTGAGAAATGGACATAAAGGGCAAAACGGAAAAGCATCAGCGATTAACATTGTCTGATGAGAGTTGGGCTTTTGTTCCTGATTGATTTAACTTCGCCAACAGAATCGTACTTTGCTTCTTCCCGCTGTCTATGTTTTGCTCCCTCTCTTCAGTCTGTGGTTTTTAACACTTTTGTACCATTAAATAAAAAAACCACGTCTCTGTACCCGCTCGCACTTTCGTCAGATGCAGTGTATGTGGCCGTGAATGAAGAGGTGGAACCGTGACATTGTGACCACTTTGTTCCCCAAAAAGGCGTTCTTCCGTAGCGTCCTTGGGTCTTTTATTGGATGGCTCCCCATCTTCTCTCTCAGATCAGGTTATATGGCACCTTTGGCACCACTTCTGTGCTGTATGAATTCCTTTTTCACCGAGCTCCGAATCAGCAGTCTTCAAGGATACACAAGCAGTTCTAATACCAATATATCCGTGTCAACAAAGGCAATCTTTTCCCTTTTTTTGCAGATCTGAATATTTCACTATTGCCTTTGGCTCAGCAGTTAGATGTCACAACATTATTTCTCCGGCGTGCGTTTAAAACTTTTGAAGGTAGCTGAGACAATAACCTGGATTATACAACACAAACAAATTCACCCTTTCCTTTTTCCAGCTGAGAAAATTTACGGCAAGACACTATCTCTGCAGTGAATTTGAATTCTTCAACACTGTGAATGGATGAACAGCTCCGAGCAGGTGTCATTCAAATTGCGAGAGGCCAGAGCATGAAATAACACCCAGAGTCCAACACAGGCTTATTCGTCTGTCCCTCATCTCTTCATCCATTTATCCCCTTTCTCTTCTCCTTCTTTTTTTCCTCCTCAACAAGACCCCCGTCTTCTTATCCCACAAATGAATCCCTCCATGAACAGCACACGGAGAGAGAGAAAACGGGAGAGGAATTGAGAGAGTGAAGGATGATAGAATCCTAAAGCTTTAAGGCGAACAGTACTACAGTATCTAGGCGGTGTAGAATGAGCTCCATTATTGCTCTCAGGGCTCAAATTGAAAACATTACTGCTCCCATTCACAGTCCTCAGACACAGAGGATGGTCTTTATTTCCAATCTCAGTCTCCTTTCTGGTTGAGGGAGCGCCCACCCTTGCGTGTGTGTGTGTGTGTGTGTGCGCGCGCCAAGCGTAGGTGTGTGTTGTGAGCGAGGCGGAGTGAAAGATTGTGTGTTTTTGTCTCCACGAGTGTGCCTTCATAAAGTCATCACTGCTGATGCTGTGCATACACAGTAGGTGACCTCTCCCGCTTTTACAGCACAAAAGCTGTGACATTAGGTGCCGGAGCTGTGGCGTTGCCCTTGTCAAAGTCAGAACAATGACAAATCAGTATCCGTTTGAGTTTCATTGAAAAGGACAAGGTGCCATATTTTGGTGAGGGTGTAACTGAGTTAAGTCATGTGAACTCGCAAACACTTGAATAAATGAAAAGGTTTAGCCTTTTTTTACACCTCGTACCCTTCACTCTCACACAAGTTTTTCCACACTTCTCTGTTGCTTTTCCGCTTTAATATTTGGATTAAAAACCAAAGTATGAAAGCTTAGGAAATTGCTGGTATTCAATAGGAGATTTTGGATCATCCACGTGAAATGAGAATTTTTAAGATATGCATATATGGATGAGGAATCTGATAATCCCGCTGATAGTTGAATATAGTCTCCTTCTGTCAGTGCAGTGTGTGCCGACCTGTCGTCTGGCTCATTTCTGAAAAGGCTGTTTGCCTAAACACAATTCTCTGCAAGTAGAAAGGTCACACCTCCCTCGCTCCTCCTCCACCCCTTGTTTCTCCTCTCCGCCCTCCCTTATTTTCCCGGGGAGGCTGCCAGATTGCTTTAGCTTTTTAGTGCAGCTAGCTGACAGACGGACAAGAGGCTGACAAGGTCACCGCCTGGAAAAGCTTTCATGATGGAAGCACCAGCTTTGAGGGGAAGGCACCAAATACAAACACACACACACACAGTGTGTAGCCTAGTCATCAGTTCAGTTGCAGCTAAATGGCACAAATGTGGATGTAAAATAAGATGCTATAATGGTGGTTATTAGAAATTAGCAAATTCTACATTATGAACAGATAAGTGAACAGATAAGTATATTACTCAACTAAAGTCAGCTTGAGCTATTACTTACATCACATGTTGCAATTCTCTCCTCTAACATTAAAAGATCCTCAGTCTCCACACCTTTAACTCATAAGATATCACGGGAGACTTTATCCTTTAACTTGAGTCCGCCAATAATTAGGAGGAGTTTACTGACCACCGACAGCCAACATTACAGAAAGCCTGTGTTTTTCAGTTGTTCTACACATGCGAAATTTAAAAAAAAAGAGTCATTGCTTTAAACTAATCACACAAACTTGCTTGGTGGAAAATACTCTATGTTCATGCTTGACCTAAAAATCTCCAAGTCTCTGCAAAAATCTAAACAAAACAAAGAAAGCAAGCCATAAAAAATTGGGAAAGATTTATGTCAACCATGTGATGGCATGATGCAAACCTTCATGGAAATTTGCCATTTTCCGCGTTGCATTCCATTTGTCACCTTTGATCTTATATCTATACATATATATTTATATATGTACACACAAGAATATTGCCGATAACACAGCACCAAATGTACTTGAACCCGGATACCACCTTTATGGCTCTTTTGTTGCATTTGTCGCTCTTCAGTCCCAGTTGTCAGACAGGAACATCTGATCGTTTTGAACTCCTTCATGCTTGTGTTGGAAGTCAGTAGCCAGGGCGGAGAGAGCCCCGTCCCTATTTGACCTCATGCACAAACACAGGTTGCGAAGGCTAATGCGTCTCCGACTGACAGCTTGAATAGGAGTGTGTGCCCCGGGGAGGAAGGCTAATTGTGCCGAATGGAAGATTTGCGTTAAGGAATGGCAAAGGTGTCATATTGCCTGATCACGTTCCATCAAAGAAAGGAGGAAGAAGCACTTCTCCAGCAAAGTTAAATTGTGCCGTTAAGTGGTCCTTTGTACATCTGTATGACCTACAACCCCCTACGATCGGTCCTATTTTACATTACAATTAGAGTCAGGTTGATTGTGTGAAAGTTCAGTTTGTCCAGGTTGAAAATAACCTTCTCCGATTGTAATCCAATCCAGAGAAGGTGTCTTGTGCTCAGCACGGCAACAATACAGATAATTACTGTAAATCAGTCAATGCCTGAGAAAAGTGGAACTTGAGGGCTTTATCACTTTGTTTTACAAAGTTAAGACTTCTCCTTGTAAGGGGAACGCTTCCAACAATGAAAAATTATGTTAAGAGCTTTCTGTGGGCAGCGGCTAAGATCCTTTGAAACGCGCCTGAGAGAGACATTCTCCTTTATTGTCCTGTTTTTTGGCTCATGTGATGTTTCAGGATTTAGGGCAACATCGCTAAACGAAAAAACAGTGGACGGTGAAGAGACCGAATAGTGTCGGCACTGTTAAAGAGAGGAGAGAGAAAGCTGACAAAAAAGATAGATGATGAGATAAAAGCGGTGAAAGAGGAAGATACAGTGAAGACATAGTGAGACTGCAAAAAGACAGAGGGTGAGAGATGGAGTGGTGTGACGCCCATGCGTTGTCTTACCTTGTTATCTTCATCCCACTCTGCTTAGATTTATTGGCACGTCTGACAGGCAGAATCAAATACATCAGGGTGTTTCAGAAGTTTGCCCTCTCACCAATGCACACCAACGCGAACAAAATCAAATGCCGCCACGTTTCTGTTTTGTTTCGTAGAGTGTTATACTTGATTCATGAGGTCATCAGGCGACAGAATCTAAACAGGAAATCAATCCAATCCACCGCTGGCTCTGCATATGACCTCATGCGACCTCAGAATCACGGAATCACGGTACTAAAAGAAAACTGTAGAATGCAGCACATTCCTTTTGGGGGCAGGTCTTGGATATGCTGCATTAAAGCATTCGGGGAAAAAAAAGTCAACCGCATAGTATAGTATGTTGTTCTTCTGGCAGACTCGGTAGTATTATTTTCTCACTTGCACACTAACTGAACTCGGTATACATGTAAAGGGGCATCGCCACAGCATCCGTACTCACTGCGGTGACGCAAATAACTCGTGAAGCCGTAATGTCCACGAGTTCACATACATTATTGTGAGCAGGAGGCGAAGCGTGATGTTCTTATACAGCCATGTCAGAGTGCATTAGAGACACTCTCACTCTGACGGCGGGATCCGGTGCCCAATGAAACATTAGTTTAGCAACAGTGTCAAAGCCTGTTTACCGTGAGGCAAGCGCAGTGCCGCATAGGTCGAGAGATCCAATCAGTGCGATCGCACGATGAGCCCTCGCGGGGGCTCGGTAGGCCTCGCCCCTCTACTGGATTCCTGTGCATGAGCATACCAGAGGAGCCTTTCGGGGAAACTGGTCGTTACACCGATCCTCAGCTGCTGGTCCTACAGGAACCAGTGTAACAATAGAGTGCTCGATCTTCCTCCTGACATTTCCAAGATATATTTGTACGCAGGTGCGAATGCAAGTGTAATTGCGTTCGCGTAGAAAGGCCCTTCGGTCGACCTTCCACAGTATCCACTCTCCTGCCAGATACTGTATGTGCAGAGATAATCTGTGACCCTGAACAAGATATACTGTTCAGCGAGTGGAGTTATAATTGTGTTCTTTTATTCCAGGGCTCTCGTCGCTGCTTTATTTCATGTACAGTTTTTTCTGATATTTTTGTTTTGTCGACCACTGAACGTTGTTCTTCGACTGACCTGTGCTGTGCCTGGGTATGAATCCTTTTCAGTCCCCTGCTTCATAATTGTAAATTCACTGAGAAATATCAAGATCATAGAATCTTGCGATCGATCAGTGACCATGGATCTTATTGTGAAACAAATGGCTCAGGAAATGAGTTTGAAAATAGGCCGTCTCACCGTGTCTCTGTCCAGTGCATCATGGACTTCATTTCGAATGAACTAGAGCAACAACAACAACATTAATAATCATTATTGTGCATTGGAATATGAGAAATCCTTTTTCTGATTAAGCTCGCGGTGTTCTCGTCAGGCTGGTATAACAATCACAAAAGCCTCCCCACTGCTTGGTAAAATTCCCACCGAGGTGCCACTTTTATCTGTTGCATTGCTCTTTAAGAATATCTCAAACATTTGACACAGAGTACTCCCACACTGCAAAGAGATGAAGCAGGGAAACCAAAAAGCATCAGTCACCAATTCTATTTCCCAGCTCAGGGAGGTGGTACAGCCGGAGGGGAGGAACACTGACTTACACACCTCCACTTAGCCCCAGCTGAGGGCCCCCTGCCACCCCTGGGATAGAGTTACAACAGGGGGCCACTTGGAGGCTAAACGCCTTCCTCCAGTAGGCCCCTCAGGGTCCCATTGTACATTGGTCCCTCAGTGGGAAACCTTGCCACTGCAATCTCCAGCCAATCACCTTCGCCAGGGACAGTTTCATTTGTGTAGACCCTGAGTAAACTATATGTGGATGTGAAGGGAAATTCATGCTCCGAGAATGTGCTCAGTTGAGTTTTATACGTTAGAACTGAAATGCGCGATGTCCCACAGTCTTTCACGGCTTTGCAGAAGGACGACGGGCGTCTGTGTTCATGTCAATACGCCATAACTTGTTAATAACCTCAGCAACGCGCTTTCGGAGACCATCGTGACCCGAGTTGCCTCAGCTGTTCCATTTCAAGGCGGTGTTTCGCTGCCTCTACCTCTGCTCATACCCTGTTGTTTGTCATTAGATACGAGATTTAGTCAGTGACACCATGGGTGAAGAGCTGCAACGCATTATCTTTCTCGGGGGAACACGGCTGTGTGAAGGAATTTGCCTTCAGAAGATAGCTTGGCTTTTAAAATGGATCGGGCACTGCAGGCTCTGCACCCCGTGGCCTCCAGTCAAAGGCCAAGTCTGTCTGGCTTTGTCCAGAGATAGGGTCTCAAGGCAGGGGATGGATGAGCCCCATCCTCTGTCCTTGCTGGGCTGGCAGACTGGTGATAACACCTGGTGTGCATTCCTTGGAGACCAAGAGGGGATGGCTGCTCCATACGGCGAAATAAAAGTCAAATTTAACAGCTTTTCTTTGCATTCAGCCTCTTTATCATAAAGAAACAGGGGTCTGTTTCCTCCTCGCCTCGCTTTGTCACAGTGGGGAAACGCAGCGAGGCATCAGTGAGGGCTTAAACTCCTAAATGTGATATAATTCCATGGCTATTATTTTCGCATGCATTATGCAATTCAAAACTGTAAACGCAAACAGAGCTGATGCAGTTATAAAGACCAATTATATGACTTCCCCTTTACGCTACATAATCACATGTATTCTGATTCCATTGATCAAATAGTGACTCGACATCATATGCTCTTCCTTTCTACAGTAGATAAACAGATTCCAAGACTGTTATTCCCGTATGTGCAGGCCATGCATCCAGCCTGAATGCCAGTTGTCACTTTAGACAGAAATATGTATGCGCTCCTGTTTTGATTCAAGCCTCAAACTGCTGTCATAAATCTATCGAACACTCTTTTCCAGTGGGATTTTTTGCGGGTTTCATCTCCCTCTTGTCTGCTTTCCCCCCCGACTGCAGAGTCCCTGACTATCTGTCAAACTATATGTGTCATGTACAGTATACGTTCGTGTTCGTGTGCGAGTTCAGTGTCAGCGCCGCTGCAACAACGCTCCCTCATGGACTCGAATCACTATTATGGATCACGACGCCTCCTTTCTTTGACTGGAAATCCTTTTAGATTTGCCTTTTTTTTCTTGACTAACTCCTGTTAGGGAAGCAACGTGTATCCTCACTTGCACAAAAAAAAAAACAACTATGGCAGGCTGGTGCATTACAAAAAGAGAACTCCTGTCACACCGCCATCTTTGGCTCATCATGGAAATAGAAAACAAAACAAGAAAAAAGAACTTTGTGTAGAGGCTGCAGTGCATAAATCTGGAGTGTTTCTGACAGAGTGAACAGCCCTTGGGGTATGTGTACAAACAGGTTATGAGGGCCCCAGTTATCTGCTCAACAATATTTGCCCACGATAAAGCATTGTGTTGACTGGCTGCAGGCCTGGTTCCGTGCAAAAGGTTAGCAAAGTCATTGAGCTGCAGCCCGCGTGATGTTGCTGCTGCAGCATTCATCTTTGTGAGAGTAATGGGAGGGCTGTGACATTCTCCTTGTTTTAGTGAGGGCACGGAGAGAGATATGGTCTGTCAGCGTGACGCAGATGGGTTGCAAGATGCTAAAGGTGGGACGTTGCACAATGACTGGCCGTGCACTCGGTGACCTTTGTTTGCATGAAGTAGTGTGTGTCCCAAAGTGTTTGTAAAAAAAAAGGAAAGATGTGCAAGCAATAATGCTGTATGCACGCATGTATGCAGCGTGCTTTTTGCTTATGTGCAAAAAAACATTTGAACCTCTCTGAGTTTTCATACTAATCTCTCTCTCTCTCTCTCTCTCTCTCTCTCTCTCTCTCCGTGTCTTCTGCTCACCAGAAAACAGATGTCCAAGCGACCTACCTCCATTAAGCAGGGCTCCTCAGGAGTATAACTCAGTGCTGCTCCAGAACCCTGCCCAGCCTCCAGACATCAGGCCCAGCCCTCACCATTCCTTCTGGCCAGACTCTGGACCTGCGAAGCGGACTCGGAGACTGTGACGGCAGGGCAACAGGCCAAGGCCGGCTCTATCTTCATATTACTCCCGCTGGAGGTGGGAGAGTGCGAGCTGGACACTGCCCATCCCTCTGCTGTAAGTGGTCATTAAGGAGTTGGCTGACAGCGCTTTTCTCTATGAGTAGTGGTGGAGGTGTCCTTTTCACTGCACTTGCTCCTCCACTCAGCTCCACGAGGTTCAGTTTCATGGTGTCTGCTGGTTAGTACTGATCCATCTGTCACTGTGTGTGAGTGTTAGCTATAATCATACTCTGCAGCCCCGCGCTGTGCAGTGTGTCATCTCGCTGACAGTACTAATATTCGGGCTCGGATTCCGTTTCGTACAAATTGGAATAAGAGGAGACAACGTGGGACGATACAGGCGGTGAAGCGGTTTCTCCTCTCAGATTCTGGCCCTTATGCTGCAGTTTTTCCTCAAATGAACCCCATTACTATCCGAGATCAAGAAAGAGAGGCAGAATAGTGCGGGTGACAGGTTGATCCCGAGGTAATCTCGGTTAAGAACCTTCTGTCTGATTGCTGAGGTCTGAATGTTAAGCAAAAATGTAAGGTGTTTTATGTGAAAGGCCTGTAGATTGCTGTGGATCAACCTCTTAATAGCACTCGATTTACAGGGTATAGAGTCATCAACATCACGTGTACGTGGCCACACATTTACCATCATTACAAATGCCTCAGAAGTACTGATGTGAACCACTGGCATTCAGCTCTGAGATCTGATGTTGTTTTCAGCAAAAACAAATCCCAGTTTACTTATCAAATAAAATGATAAACTGTGCTCTACAGTATCATGCCCCACACCAGCACTAATCAGGTGCCATTGTTTTTCCTCCTACCGCATAATCATATTTAATATTGATGAGGCATCATTTGATTACTATGGTAGTATTATCCTTAGAGTTAATGGCAGATGTAATTTTATACCCGTCAACCACAACATAATGTTCTATTTCTTTTTCATCCTTCAATTCCACCGAATTGTTCTCGCTCCAGGTATTCCAGTAAATGGTGAATAAATTACTCTGAGACACCCAGAAACCTTTATGTTTTTTCATTGTTATTCAATCGGCATGGTACTGGGTTTTATTTATCTAGCTTTACGTTGGAAAATCGCGGCAGATAATCTTGGAAGCAGGCATGGGAGAATTAAGCTGCATGGTGCCTCGGCTGGCCCTTTCTCTCCTCATGCCTGCCTCCCAATCCCATCTACCCCATTCATCAGATGGAAGTGATAAGCTCAGGGAGCACACGCAGAGGCACTGTGTCAGCTAAGCTCTCCATGTGACCGTGCTATGTTGCAGTCACTGGCTCATATGTGTCACAACCTTGGTCAGAAATATAAATATAAATCAGCATCATATGCTTATGTGTGCAAGTGTGTGATAAACAATGCTAGGGGTCAACATAAAACTATAGGACAAAAAAGAAGTCTGTATAATGGCCAGGGAAACCAAAGGCTGTGAGCTGACGTGTCTACTTTTCCTCCCACTGTTCAAAAGGGAAGCCGAGACATCCCGGAAACAGGAGCTGCCATCTTGCCCCTGGAGCCAGAGTCGTGCTATCGAGGATCTAGGAAAACGCTCAAGGAATCACGGGTCAGTCTCAGCTGTCGTTTTTACAGCATTAAACAACGATTCAAAAACAAACTTATAGGAAAAATGATCACTTGAGCATACGTCTCATCAGAAATGCTACCATCTTTGTTGGTGTTTATTATTCACCTGTAGCATATTGAGATTCCTCTGCTAAGGAGATGACGTGGGTAAAGCTGACTCAAAATTCTGACTCAATATGTCGACATATTTATTTAATCCAATTAAGTCCGAATTTTCATTTTGTACCCACATTGGAACTGAAGCATTTGTAAATCACTGGTTTTACAGCATGTGTGCCTGTATGTGCATTTGTATTTGTAGTTGTGCATAAAAGAGGCAAAGAAAGTGACAGACAAAGCTAAAGAATGTCACTTTACTATCTCTCCTGCATGTAGAACTTAACTCAGTCGATGGACATACACCAAATCAAATTGGACCTTCGCTCTGCGGCTGGCAAACGAGTTGCATTCATCCTTTCATTAGACACTTTATCTAACTTCCATTCTTTTATTTATCTATCTGGGAAGAGCATTCATGTGTCACTTTCTCTTATCCTTGGAGACGAGCGTGGAGACAATGGTTCCACTGCAGCATTTCCTCCCTCTGTCTCTGCTCTGTCTCTGCTCAGCAAAACATGACGGAACAAATGAACCAATTAAGTGTGCTGGTGGCTGTGCTGTCCCAGGGGGGGGCGTCTGAGGAACTGAGACGGCCTGATTAGCTCAAAGGTAGGCCTGACTGAAGACAGCCTGCTAAGGCAACTGGAGCGAGAAAAGTCCCATAATGCGAAGACACACCACTTGACAGTCCACCTGTGCGTGTTGTCATCGTTGCCTTTGGCATTTCGATTGGTGTTGATTGGTGTCAAGGCTGCTTTAAAGTTGGAATCACGACGGATGGATGGCAAATGTGTTTGTAGCAGGTTAGCACTGGGAGCCGACTTGACAAATGTGTTGCATTTTGCAACAGGGACAGGCCCTCCTAGCAGGTAATACACCCTGAAAAGTGAGCTACATGATACCCGGACAAATTACCTCAGAGAGTGACATCTCCAGGTGCGGAGTCCAGAAATGTTTAAGACAGTCTAACTTTATTTCCATCGATCCCCTGTGTGCTTCAAGAACACCTAGATGGGTTCCACTAGACTGTAAACAAGAATGATCAGTTAATACCTGCACTATTGATCTGACCCGACCCCTCTAAAATTCAATCTCTTCGATGACACTGTTCAATCTTTCTGCTATCGTACACTCACAGATTTGAAACTCATGCGGTCTCCGGGACTGAGGGACAGAAAATCCCTTTTACGGGGTGACAGTTATTTGTCTTCAAATAAATTTGACTGCCAAGGTCAGATTCAATCTGTACACTTTCCATAAGTGATGTGAGATTCTCAGAAAAAATATTTGTGTTTAGGAATTGCTTTGCTCCCACGCTGGGCAGTGATTGTAAAAACTAAGTCACGCCCCACAGAGGTCATCTGTACTGCATTTTAGCTGAGCTACACACAATCTCATGGAAGGATTCCTCCTGTGGCCTTTGATACACAACATGCCGAATGGGTGACCATGCCAGCTCAGCTGTTCAATACGGCCTTTTTACTTTTCTATCAATCCCTGACCCACTCAGCTATGATATTGGCCCTGCATACCTATCCCTTCCTATTTGGCCCCTTTTTGTAATCTTGTGACAACCCCCTCTTTTCCCAGGCCTCTGCCATTCTGACAAGATCCGCAGTTTCCAGTCCTGGGGGGGAAATCGAACATTCAAAACCTCTTCATCTCGGAGGCAATTTTGAGGCACCTTGTCCCCCATGGTCAATTTGTCACCATGCGGAATGCCAGGAGGTGTCCTTGGGGCTGACCACTAGTCATTGCTCTCTGTGACACTTGGAGAGAAAAGAAGAGAGGAAACAGAGAGAGGCAGAGGGGAGGGGGAGAGGGGAGCAGAGGGAGAATGAACCTGACAAAGGCCCTGAAACAGATCCGTCCCACTCAGCAGAGCCAAGGGAGTATGCAGCCCGGCTGTCAGCACCTCTCATTAGTCAAAGGCAGCCTCCCTGACAATGTGACACTGATTACTGAAAGCCCTGATTCAGACTTTTTCTTCGACTCCATGTAGCAGCCGAAGCTGCATGCATGTATTCACTTGGCAACACACTCGTACAAATACACACGCGCTAGTACAGTCCAGTCTTTCGAAATGCTTGAAGTGCATTTAATTCCATTTTAAAAAATCCCCTCCCATCTCCAAAGGGACTAAAGCCTTCATTAAAAGAAGCGATAAAGGGCAAACTGGTGTCTACCAGCTCTATTTAAAATCTATTTATTGATTTTCACAGGGTGTGAATAAATATTAAATGGTGTTATTGTGCAGAGAGGCTTTTTACACTGGCAGGAGTGGCGGAATTAGAGGGGATGAAGAGTGGCATTCATTAAGAGTTTATCATTTTTATTGATTTGGCTGTGATGTCTCAGCACTGAGGAGGATCTGATTGCTTTTACTTAATCACTGCATAGAGTTGTGAAGGGAGGACTGAAACAAAGTACCGGGGGTTGCAGAGGGAAATGGCAATTTTCTTTTCAAATACCAAATACAACAGTGTCAGTGTGGAGACCCTCTGTTGAGGACCAAGCTTTTCACTCCCTTTACTGTAGACAGACTTTAATTTCTAAGCAGCAAATTTCCCAGAGCAAAATGCATCCTTGACTGTAAAAACCAATCTTCTACAACAACAATGATGTTGTGACCCACCTTTAAACTCTAATTTTAATTATTTAGTTTCAGTGAGATGATGTTTTGAATTTATGTGATTCATAACAGGGGGGAAAACAGCTTGATTTTTTACAGGGCTTGGATAACAACTTTGAAATACAACCAATATAAAATAGACATGCTTGCCGGTAAATGTAATGTGGGATGACATTATTTACAGAATAACCTCAGATTGCCTCTCCGCATGTCATTCCTATACCTTTGATTAACAATGATAGGCCCTTTCTCTAGACACCCATTTACTGTATATTTGATGAAAAGATATTAGTTAACTTTGAATTTCAGTCAAATAATACTTAACTTCTGTGTCTCTTGTGTCCATGTCTTTCGTTGAAAACACATCAAATTAGTTGGATTGCTGGTTTTGGCCTGATAGTTGTTTCATAATAAGAATCGGAAATATACGGCTAGTTAGCATGCTTTGCGTTGTCAATATTAATATTTTATCAAAGAATTTGTTATTTCCTTGATCTTGAAGCACAAGTCTAGCATTACACCCGGTTTTCTGGTGAGAAATAAATGAGAGAATGATTTTTTTTTAGTTTTCAGGCTTACGTGAATGCCCCTTAGGGGTGTGCACACACAACTCCATTACACACGAATAACATGCGCACTCTTGATAAATGTCCAATAAGAGCCATGCCAAAATAGCACATTAGAATAGGTTCTAATCATATTACCATGTACAGTAGTGGAATGGAAGAAAAAAATACATTAGATGAGATCTGAGATACACTATGTCCTAGATTTAGATGTTTGTACTGTAAAAAGACAATTAGCTGCACATTGTATCTTACAAAATCAAACAACAACCAAAGTACAAAACATATTGTTAATATGGAAGTAGAATGAACATTTGCTCAAAAATGAATGGAAAATGCTACAAAATAAGGATATGCAAATATAAATATCTAAATATAGACTAGAGTTTGTTCTAGGGCAACACAACACATACAGTAAAATATGTCATTAAGCCTTCTTTCACAAAAGTCTTGAGGGACATGTTTTTATGAAAAGTTACTCTCGAGACAAAAGATATAATTTGATTTGTCCTCAGGTCTATAAACCAAAACGATTGAAAAAGTCATGTGTATTTGTATAGAGCTTTTCTAGTCTTAGCGACCACTCAAAGCACTTTACAGCACATATTATGTCACATTCAGCTGGAGTGAAGATTTTAAACGTATGTGGCAGACGCCGATAGCATCCAGTCCAGAGATTGTTGATATGACACCACCTCAGATTTATGATTTAATAATTGGACTGACAGGGCTTCCCTCTTGATCTAGTTGTGATTAGAGGATACGTTGTGCCTAAAGATGCAGTTGTCCAGAACTACTGTCTGATGTACAGTGCATTGTTGTGAAGTGTGATTTGAACCTGTTATTAGTTAACATTCAAAAGGCCAACTGAGCCTCTAGTTGGATTGTTTTGGTAGATATACTTCATGCCTTCATGTGGAGAATGATGATGCTGCAAATTGTCAGGAACAACTGCTGGATACTCTTTAGTATTCCTGTGGTGCTTTACACGTGTCGAATTTCAAGCCACAGGGACACAAGAGCATGTCGGTGACTTGTGCTGTAGAAGCACAAGTAATCGTAATATTAATGGTAAAAGGTCATTCCTTGTAGAGCTGGATTGAGTAGTGCCATTGCACTTCACCCACACATGAATCCCCTCTCTGCCAATGTCTACAGAATGAACTTCAAGATGGTGTAAAAATGATTTTTAAGAGCAACGGCAACATTCAACATCACCACCAGATGCAAATTCCACTGGAGATCCAATGACACCAATTACACAGCAAATGTCACATAGTAAACACAATTGGCTAACGTAAGTAATTGTATGTTTTATGTTTGCACTGGATGATGCCACTGCATTGATCTGCTGTATTATTACTATTCTGCTGACACTGTTGACCAGTGCATTTCCACTTTCAATAGCCAACTGTAAAGTTAATCTCTTCTGTTTTATTTGGCTAATCTCTCAGTGGGACCCACAAACTAAGAAAGTCGAATAGAATTAAGAGGAAATAGTGATTAACAAATCAAAGCAGCATTATCATATAAAGAACACCCTAAACCTTAACTCCGATCTGAAGTTGGGTTCCAGTGGAGACATCGTAGTAAGGTTTCTGTGTGCCAGCTGTGCAGACAATATGAAGCTTCCCTTCCCCACCAAATGGCCTTTTTTTCATGTGGACACCGAGGGGCAGACAGCAGGAAGCCTGACCCCTGTGAGAAGAGTGTCCACCCTGCCCTTGAAGCACGGACACTGCTGTTACCTTGGCCGCGCCAAGGATTAAAGGGAAAATTCGTAGGGAGTCCTTGGTTCGGCAATTCTGACTTCCAGGCTTTTTCCCAGTTTGTACCACCTGTGGACTTGCCAGGGGGGACATGGTCTGTGTGCCTTTGATTGATGCAAATGGCATTTTGACCTGGGAGATTTCCATAGGCTCCACTCTATTAGAGAGCCTGCAGCTAGCTCCCACCAAGAGCCGAGAGTATTGCCCTCCAAGTCTCCTGTGTTTCAGCCTCCCTGACATGAATGCTAAGTAATCCCTCTTTGGCTTTCTTCATTTATCCACACTTAACCTGATGACCAATTGACTACTTTGCTTGTTTGTCAATCTGCCTTCACAGTAAGGCACATGCGATGTACTGTAGAATACATGCTTCTCATTAGAGTGTGGTTATTCCTACTGCAATGCATCGCGCAGTGTCTACTTGTCAGCATACAGGGGATATGTTATGTATCAGACACGGCAGTCCTCCCCCTTCTCACTATCTGCGTTCTAACAAGGCCAGGATAGCGGCCAGATTGACAGCTGCTGGGGCATTTTAACAGGCCTGGTGTTAAACCGCTATACTCCAAGGAGGCATATGAATGATTGGCTGCCAAAGCACACTGAGCACAAACCCACCGCCTTCACTGTTACTATCTTCCAACTGACCATAAGCTTTAACAAAAAAAAGAAAAGAAAATGCATATTGGACTCGATTTACAAACTACTGTTTGCTAGTAGCAATAGTCTCATTTGTCAGCAATACTTTTACACGTGCTGCAGTTGATCCTTTATCCCTTTACTTTCGTACATGTATATACATATAATTTTCAAGGAGAGAATATTAATCTTAAACAATGATAAAATATTAGTTTTTATATTTTTTTCTTAACATTCAAAGGGTGTTGGGTAAAAATCAAATACTAACTCAAAACACCTTTATATATTTAAAAAAAGAAGCCACTAAATGATGTGTTTATCACAAACAAAGTAATCAGCAAAACATTAATTAGCAATTAATCATAATGTACACATTATGTAGTCATATTAACACACATAATTTGTTGATACAGATGACTCGTACTTAAATTAAAAGTAATTGTGAACACATCTGTAAATTATTAATAAGTTATAAATCATTGTATGAATAAATTTGACTGTTCTGGATTCTCTGATTGACAGAGGTGACTGTGTATAAAATACAACCTACATGTGTCACACTATGTAGGTATTTCTGCTTGATGACCAGTGACTCAAAAATGTATCATCGACGTCTCAACATTGCCTTACAGTCAATGGCATTGTCAGTTTGTTCTTCGGGGTTTTTCCACTAATTTCTCTACACTGTTCTAACATTTAAGGGGTTTTGTCAGAAAATTATCCTTTAGGCTGCCAAAATACCAGATTTTACGATGAATGTCAATTAAAAAAATACCAATTCTCCAGCAATAGTCTGGAACATGTAGCTACAATGCGTGGGGAGCAGATTTGGAGCAAAAGAAAGAAATGTGAGAACTACAGTGGACTTTGCCAGTTCTCTTTTCTGTCACCTCCCTTTCTCTTCAAAACAGAGCGGACATCGAAAACACCATTTGTCAGTGCACATTACATCTCTGGTCCCAAATGAAAGCCCAGTATGTGGCTCCTTTCAACAGAAGATAGTAACAGGCCTTGTTAATTGGAGTTGGCTTGATTCTGCATGAAGCCTTATTGTCAGCATGACTGACTGAGGATTACTGGGCCAGAATTGCACCATACTTGCAGACTCAGAGACAAACACAAACCGGGCACAGAGTGTGAAACAAATATATGCAGTAAATGGAGGCTTTTTCATTTAAAAACAAAATGAGTAACCAAAGTGTTGAATCTCTCCCAGCATCTTTATTCCATCCATGGCCATGTATGCTATATGCATTGGAATCAAAGTGAAAATATCTGTATGCAGACAACAAGTGAATCAACCGTCTAGCATGAATGAGTCAGAGGGATGGCTTGGATCACCTCTGCACAAGTGCAGGAAAACTGCAGCCAGGTTTCTAGATCAGAGACATTTCACTAAGCGCCGTTCAGTCAAGGTTGTTCCATGACACCAGAACATATTATAAAGAGTGGATGTTTTTAAGAGACACCAGTAATGAATCCAATGCTACAGGGTTCTTGTGGATTATGAGTAATTGCACTGAAACAAGTGAGGGAGTCAACTTGAGGAGATGATATAAAGAAGTAAAGTGTCTTATTCACATCAAGTATTTCATTTATTAAAAAATAACACAAGATACTGCTGCTATACAAGATAAGGCTGTCAGTCAGTGCTACATGTACAGTACTGAAGACAATCTTAGATTAACCAAATACTAAACACAAATCGACTTTAGCAGGAGTCAAGCCAGTGCAGCATATCCAATTCAATACACTATAATTCAGCATGGTTAGCTCTCCACCCGTGGCTTAGAGTGTTACGGTATTAGCGACTGAGCCAGGATAGTCCTGCCTGGATGCGGCGGGCAAACACTATTCACGGGGACTGTCGTGTGATTGGATTGAGGCAGACCTAAGCGCAGCTCGAGCTGCACTTATCAGCTTGCTGGCAGATAGGACTTGTCATACTGCCTGTCAGATCTGATGAGGGGACCACAAGCCTCACAATGGAGCTAAAATGCAATCTCCTCCTCTGCAGCTGCATGGTCTGTCTCAGAGACACACTTATTAGACTTTGTAAACAGCCAAATGTGAGCGCTAAGCTGTGAGAGCTACTGTCGGACAGGGAGTGTCTCTCTTAGCCAGCTAGCCAAGACTGGGAGCAATTCATTCAAACCTACTCTTGTAATAAAGATATTTACAAGAAACCAAAGACCTGAGTAAGTTGTAGGGGCCAAGGACCAAACCACCAACCCAGGGAACAGCGGACAATTGTCTCTACCACCCCGCAAAGCAAAGGTTTTTTTTAAGTTTTAAGAGCAAGAGGTACATGCCTTGTCATGAGCTGCCCCTTGAGTGACTTTGCAGGCCTAGACTGTTTGTGTTTTGTGTTCATTTTGAAATGACTACACTTAAGTGTCTGTTGTGGCCTTGTGTTTCACCTCTTGAGATGCCAAAATGTTGTTTTAGTCTTTGTTCCTCATGTTTTGCCTGATCTACCTGTTTCTGGACATTTTTACTGTTTCTGTGGATTTTGGATTTCCGCCTGCTCCCCACTGGATGGGTTTGCCTGTTTGGACTGCTCTCCCTGGTTTTGTATTCTGTCTGACCTTTGTTCCTCTTTGTGTTTAATAAAACTGTGAACTGCCTTAGATCTGCCGTCTACTGCCCCTGGTTCTCAGTCTACTGTACAGCGGACATATTCTCCTAGTTCCCTCTTGGTGGCTAAACTGACGTCTGTTCCTGGTTCCTAGCCTTTGATTCAGACGAGTCCTGCTCGAGGTCCGCCCAACATATGGTCCTTGTTCCCAGTGGCCTGGTTGTCATCGCTCCTGGTCTGGTTGACTCCCGTCCCTGATCACCAGTACTACTGGCCTCTTGTCCAACTCCACTGACCCCTCCTGGTCTGCCTCAATAGGGATTCTCGCCCTCGCCGTCAGAATCCTTTTCTTACTCCAGGGAGGTATCACCTTTGCCATTGGCCTTCAGAGATCCTGCCTTCATGCCCGTCCCCACTATTGTCCCTGCCCTCACCAATGCCCTCTTGAGAAGTCCTGGATTTTTTATCAACCTGAGATTTTCTGCTCCATCCTTGTTTTTCAATCCCAAATAGGTCTGGGGCACCATCCCTGCCCAGCCCTTAGGCAGTCCACTTTCAGCGCGCCCCCGCCCAGTCCTGCAGCAGTGCCGCTGAGATTCCCAGCTTCAATTATTTTCATCCTGTCCACTGGCCCATTTTCCTTTACTAACCTGTTCTTGCTCCTTTAACTCACAGCCACTATCCACAGCTGGGTCGCAATGAAACTGAGACCAACCAGCTCTTTCTTCCATTTTATTTATATATTTTTTGACCTGCTCCCTTTCACAAACTCACTCCCCCTTCTAATATGATCCCTTTTTCTTGTTCCCTGATTATGGCCCTTTCACCGAATGCCTCCAGGTCCACCTGAAATAATGATATTTAAACAAGCGGATGTGAATAGGATTGCCAGAGGAGGCCCAGGGACGTTTAATATCTACAGTACAAAGAGCAAAGGAGAGAGAGACCCGTTTGACGGAAGTTTCGTTCCTTCCACGGAGCACAAAGTCTCTGTTCTGGTTTCCTGAGATCATTAATTTCTTGAAAAGAGATCTCCCCGGGTGAGACTCATTCACATGCAGATGGCACTATTCCTCAGGAGCCTCTATCGCTCTTTCTCTCTCTTTCCATCGAGCCATTTAGTCCTCTCGTTTTATCCCTGTTGCTGTGTAGCTCCCTCCTATATTAAGCAAACGGTTAACTATGCAGCCTTAGGTGACATAGCACTCATATTTCAGCACTGCGGAACGGGAGTAATGCAATGTGCTGCTATGGATACATTACATATGAATTTGTCTCTTTTAAAGTCCGCATAGTCGGAAAGCATGTCACTTAGTGATACAGACATTTATCTATGGAAATCTTTTCTCTCTTCTGTCCTCCATTATTGTCTAACTAAAAACGTTCTTCTTTTCTTCCTCACGCTTGACACACATCTCCATATCTGGCATCTTGTGTTATGATATGTAGTGCATTTTGCATGTTGGATGTCATGCCACCAGGGAAGAACCAGTTTATGTTAAATAAAATAATACATATTTCCCAGCTCAACAGTGAAGGCCGCTCTTTGCCCTTTACTGCTTTCATCTCCAAATCACTCTTATTCTCCTGCTGTATGGTAATGATGGAGTTAAAGAGCTCTGTGATACCTATCTCCCTCGCATCTCAACCCAAAACCATCTCTTCTTCGCCGTCTAACAGCAGCTCCAGTGTCGGTGTGTTTGCCACGGTAGTAATTAGTAATTAGTGACCCGTTACTGCATGCATTTGTGCGGTAACCCAGAGGCATAAGCAGCACCCCCACCCCCTCTCTCTTCTCTCCCAGTTTATATCTAACCTGATAGACTTTGATGAGATGCTTCTTTGAAGACCTGATCAAAGACAAGAGCCTTAGATGGGAGTGATGTTTGCTGTTGGTAAGGAGGTCGGAGAGAATACCAATCGTTTTTTTCCAGGGAGAGACAGATAGAAAGTGAGTGAGAGGAAGAGGGCAAAGATAATACATACATAATACATACATCCACTGTTGGAACCTAACAAATAACTCTACAAAATAATAAGCACTGTTTTAAACTTGTACCTGAATGTATTAAATACTTAAAATTATTTGCGTTTGAACCGCACTTCCAAAAAAATGAGAATAGTCCAAACTGTCAATTGGAATTTTGACATGCACTTTTGAGATGGTCCCCAACTTCAGCTTCTCAGTTTCCCATCTACTGACAAGTTGCACAAAGTGCCAGGCTTCTGTGTCAGATCTTGAGGTAAAAATAGCGACTCTGCAACATCAGTCAAGCTTATCCTGCATTGCCCTACAAATCCATTGAAAAAGTGATGAAAGGTTATTGAGGATGAACCACAAGGAATGTCTAAGTAAGCGACACCGATCAGGGACAGCATAAAAAGAGCATAACTGGTTTTAATGTTGTGGCAGATCAGTGTATGTCTGTGACCTGTTTCGAAAGACTTCGTTCATCAGTTATTTGACTTTAGATTTATTTTATAGTTTATCTTATAGTTTTCAGCTATTCACCGAGGTTTGAAGGCTTGACTAAGGCAAAAGACACTGATGAGCCACATCATTAAAACCACTGACCTGTTTTTATGTTGTCGTTGATCATTACAAATGTGTTTACTACTTTGGTTAATCTGAATTGGGAAAAGTCACCCTGCATGACTACAAGTAGAGTTCTTTTCGCCCTGTTACCCTGAAAAAGGAAAAGCTCAGTGAAGTGTCTGTGCACCTCACTGTAATGGGGGTGGGGCAGTTATTACTGCAAGGATTTGGATGTTGTTCATGTTTTTTCAGAGCCATTATCTTTTTATATCTGAATAATGCATTTGTTTTCATTTCCATCCCCAATCTGCAGCATGCACAGTTATTCTAAGTATGTAATACATGGTTCTCTTGTTTTGCTGCAGTTCAATCAGACTCTTATAAACATCCTCAGCGGTTTATACTTTGGTTCAGTGGTTCCCATAACGAGAGTATATTAAGTAATGCTTGGTCCACACAGTTCCACTGTAATACCACGATGGTCCTGAGGGGGACTTGCATTTCAGCTAGAGGAAGACAGGTGGAAAAGTGCCACGATGCAGACAAAAGGGAATGAAAATGGACACAGCCAGGCAATGGAGTCGAGAGGTGGAGGAGTGAGGGAAAAAGCAGAGTGACAGGAGGTGCAGCAGATGTTAAACGAACGATGTGAAGACGCGGCAAATAACATCAGCGCGCCGTCTCTCTGGCTGTCATACTGCCTTGTATCTGTTTTTTTTTATTTTGTGTTGTGTTTCCCCTTTTCTGCCTGTTAGACTTTGTCTGTTAGGTTTGTTTGCACTGCAGTCACCATGTGCCAGGTTTGCGCAAAGCAGAGGACCGAGCTCAGCATCTGTATTCAGGTGCACTAATGGAATCACTGAGGCTAAAATGGCAGGAGGTGAAAGGTGAGTGCACAGAGAACAGCAGACAGCTCAACACCACCACTGCTGCTGTCGCTCTGCCAAACCACTCGACTGTGATGGCCTGGAAAGTGTGTGTGTGTGCTTGTGTGTTTGTGCTTGTGTGTTTGTGTGTATGTGTATGCAAGAGTATGTGGGAGGCAAGGCCAATTAGAGAGGTGCAGATAATGAAAAGTGTTGCGATCAATTTTTTTTGTTCACATTCATCTTTTCTTAGTTATTCTCTGCTGTGGGTTTTTGAAAGATTTAGCTTTTAGGAATGTGTGCTGGGAGTAGCTCTGACAAAATATCTATTGACTTTTAGAAGTATGCTAGGCTTTTCTGTCTTTTCTCAATACAGAGGCTTTACTGAAGGTGTGGTACAGTTTGGGCAGACATGCTTAAGACCCTCAAACGATAAGTTCAGATTGTACAATCAGTTAAAATTCATTTTCATAATTCCTCCTCTCCGTACTAGCCACAAGGAGACCTTTTCAAGAGCTGTATGAAATGATTGGACACAATGTTCAGACTTCTTTCTTCATCGCATATTTGCAAAATAGGTATTTAAATATGATCTACTGCTTTGTCTGCATGTATGTTTGCTGGCTAGCAATATTACTTCTCACTGCATTGGTGCATTATTATGTTTCCTCTCCCCTGCAAACTGTTGATCAGCAGAATAGCCTGAAGCCCTGCAGCAGCAGGAGGTAAATCACGTGGCTGATCTCTGACTCATTTGGAGCTGCAACTAATTACTGTGTTCATTAACAACTGATCTTGTGATTATATTGTTGATTCATTGATTAATCATTTAATCTATAAAAATGTCAAAACAAATGAATGTGAAAAAGAAATCCCTCCGCAATTTTTCAGAGCCAAAGATGATTTCTTGGAAGTGCTTTTTTTTGTCTGACCAGTATTTGAAGACCCAAACATCTTTAGTTTAGAATGTTGTAGAAGCAGCAAATCATCACAATGCAACAGTGAGATCCAAATTGTTTTTTGCGTACAGCATTGGTCCTGATGGAAGCAATTGACCCCATTGACGTGTCTTAGGTGATCTGATTTAGGGTTGAATGTTACAAAGAGCACCAATCCAAACCTCCAGAGTTTGTGGGAGGGGGTGTGCATGGGTACACATTGGAGGTAGTCATTCCAAACTAGTTCAAACTGAGGGAGCAAATATTATCACCTTTCCATGCTAAACTAACACTTCCTGAGATCCTGAAATGTCAAATCTGGACATTTTTGAGAGGATTCTGGGAACACATCAGTGGCTGCTATAGTCTTGCTGAAAAAGCAACTATTTGTGAGAACCAATTTGGGAAGAAACTACACAGCAGGCTCTTGAATCAATCCTTTGCATGTTTAAGCCAGACCACAAAAAGGAGGAGCAACAACAATAGATAGCTGAAGTATGTGCTTCAGCCAATTAGCCATACACTGGGCATGAGGCGGTAGAGGCAGCATGTTGGGCGAATGCATAGCAATTTGAGAATTTGCAGGCGGAAGCCCAGACAGCAAAAGAAATGCAGGCCAGCAGTCGTCCCGCCACAGCAGTTCCGGAGTACAGAAAAAATGCCAGTTTATCCGTATATGTTGGAGTTAGCCCCCGCTAGCTGGAATAATAAATTAAGGCCAGAGCAATCTGCCACACAGCTAGTGGGGACGATAAAGACTTTGCCGAGGGGAGCCAACTACTGTAACAAACAGAACAGAGCAATTACGCTGCAGTGATTTCACTGAGGACTGTTGTGAACTGACTGATTCTGCATTAAAACAGCAGTGCAGAGGGACTGTCTGTGTGTGACAAAGAGGTTTGAAATACAGGGTCTTTTCTTCAAAGACAAATTCAGTGCCACCAGAAACGAGAGAATGTAATAATTTTCTATGGTTGTGGGAGTTACGACTTGTTCAAATATCATGTCAGACTATAGGATAAGACAGTATACTTTGGAAGAAAATGTAAAGAATGCCTACGGTGAAATATCACCAAAGGATCTGCTTCGGTACAGTTTTCAAAGGAGTATGTGAGTCAGACTAAACTCAAAGAATATCTAGAAAATATGTTTTTTTCCACCTTCTGTCAAACCTGACTTATGTCTAACTGACAGCTGCCACAAGGTCTCTCACTGCAACTATACATGACTTGACACAATCATCGACCAGCAAAACACTAATCACAGAGCCTGGCAGACTGTCGCACTTCTCATTAATCCGTCTGTAAACGACAGACATGCAGTATCAGTGTGCGCTGAATTGCCTTGAATCAGCTTTTTGACAGCTGACATCCGTGTGATATGTCCAGAGCTTCATATTGAACTTTTTCTCCCTCTTTTAACTTCCAGGTTGGCTACATTTGTAATTACAGTGATTATTGCTTTTAAATAGGTCAGGGCTATAGTCAGAAACCCTTGGTACTAAATGGCAAAATAGCATTTCATTGCTGCTTCTCGTATCCCAATAACATGCTTTATCAAGTTGAAGCTACTACTTTTTTTTATTTTATTATTTAGTCTTGGGTTTATTTTTGGGACATAAGCAATGAATCTCAAAGCACGGACACAGCAAAAATAGTTTTTTTGTGAGACTAAAACAAATAAATATTGAATTTACATTTTAGAGTAAATTAGAGGCATAAAAACTGACTCTAATGTGATGTTTGTTCCTTCTGTTCAGCCATTTGATATTTATGAGTAAGAGTTTGTTCTGAGCTCTTCTACATTCAAATCTAAAGCAGAGATACAAGCTTGTCCAGCAATTGAGTCAGTTCCCGGGATGTCACATTTGGAACACAAATGTACCCGTGTGCCACTCTGGTCCTCACATTGTAATGGGAACATGATGACAGCCTTAGCATTGCCGTTATTTCAAGTGGTAAAAAGCAACAAGTCAACCCCAAAGAGAGGGAGTTTTTCCATCTTCGTTCACACAGATTGCTTCACATTTCTCCTTTTCTTTGTTTGCAGTTTGAATTTAAAGTTTGACTTTAATTATTCATGCTGGAAATGAATGAAGTCAGAAGTGTAGATGTGTAAACACAGACCAAATGGAAACAAAACACAAAACAGCACAGTGCATCATCCAAGAAGCCTAACAGCTCTACTGTGTGATGTCTGTTTCCCACAGTTGGTGAAAATATTAACATACAAAATGACGTAGAAAAGGTTTTCTGTGGAAGTAAAAAAGTATGTTAATTATGTTTCAAGGACACATCATGCATTTTGAAAAAAAAAAACTGCTATACAATATTTTGGAATCTTACTTTCTGGTGGAAGTCTGATTACTTTGTTTAGCATTGTCGGCTTTGTCACACTTTACTTGCAAAAAAAAACACTTTCTAAGTTTTAAAGTAGACATATTATGCTTTTTCAGTTATTCCCTTTGAAAAACTGATGCTGACAAGTCCTGTTTGGTTTGTTTGGCATCTTATTGTGGGAAACACCTCCAACTTCATCATGATGTACCTCTGTTAATGAAGCTGGTGGACGCCACCAAGAAGCTCAAGGAGAACATCTGCTCTTGTCACGATGAGGTGATGAAGATGTTCTGCCGCACTGATCAGCAGTGCATCTGTTATCTCTGCTCTGTGGATGAACATAAAGGCTACGACACAGTCTCAGCTGCAGCAGAAAGGACTGAGAGGCAGGGAGAGCTTGAGCTGAGTCAACAACAAATCCAGTAGAGACTCCAGGACAGAGATAAAGTTGTGAAGCTGCTTCAACAGGAAGTGGGGGCTGCCAATGGCTCTGCTGATAAATCAGTGGAGGACAGTGAGGAAATCTTCACCGAGCTGATCAGATCCCTGGAGCAGCAGATCAGATCCCAGCAGAAAACCGAAGTGAGTCGAGTTTCAGGAGAAGCTGGAGATGGAGATCGCTGAGCTGAAGAGGAAAGACGCCGAACGGAAGCAGCTCTCACATACAGAGGATCACAAACAGTTTCGAAAAAACTACCCCTCACTCTCACCACTCAGTCAATCTACAAACTCATCCAGCATCAACATCCGTCCTCTCAGGTACTTTGAGGCTGTGACAGCAGCTGTGTCAGATGTCAGAGGTCAACTACAAGACATTCTGACTGAGACATGGACAAACATCTCACAGAGTGACTCAAATGGATGTTGTACTGTCACAACCAGAGCCCAAGACCAGAGCCGTATTCTTAACATATTCACAAGAAATCACACTGGATCCAAACACAGCAAACGGACGTCTTTTATTATCCAAGGGAAACAGAGAGGTGACATCTATGAGAGAAGAACAGTTTTATTGTAGACACCCAGACAGATTCACTTCATCAGGTCCTGAGTAGAGAGAGTGTGACTGGACGTTGTTACGGGGAGGTGGAGTGGAGAAAAGGAGTTTATGTAGGGAGCTCACGTGAAGTCCGATTTGGATCTAATGACAAATCTTGGTCATTACATTTTTACAGTTACATTCATCACTTTTTATCGCAACTTTATCATCACTCCAGTCTCAGGTCCTCAGTGCTCCAGAGTAGGAGTGAACCTGGATCACAGCACAGGTAATTTGTCCTTCTACAGCGTCTCTGACACCATGACCCTCCTCCACAGAGTCCAGACCACGTTCACTCAGCCTCTGTACGCTGGAGCTAGGTTAACTTAGGTTAACTAAAGCGAGTTCAATTCTGTGTTTAAACCTTAAATTATTGTATCTCCATGTTTGTTGCTCAAAGCTTGTAGATGTTGTTGTTGTTATTGTTATTGACATTTATGCTTTGCATAGAGATCAGCTGTCAATCAAACACTGTGGGCGCTGCTTTGACGTTTCCTCATCCACTCATTGTTCTGTTTATGTTTGAGTCTCTTGAGCTGGAGCCGTGGAGGATCTCACTGATCCTGATGATGTTCGTTCACTTCAACTGACTTTTCTCCCCATCAGAGTTTCAAACTAATCATAATGTAACTCTGGGTTTATAAATGTTTTTCTCTTGTTGATGCTTTTCTGTGTAAAAACGTTTGGACACTGATTAAATAAAACTTAAATTGTTGATGTGATGAGAGCTGAACGCTAAAGTGTGGTTCCAGTAGTTGGCGTGTATTACTCAGACCAGCGGTTTCAATTTTGCTCAACTGTTATTTTTGCTTTGCAAGGGTCAAAATATCTTTCTATTCTGCAGCTACATAATACATCTCCCAGACGTCTCAGGTGTTGGAAACGGCTCTTGTCCCACCCATATTCAATGGGTCCAAAGCTCATACGGTCAGGTATGCTGCAGATTTCCTCGCCCAAATGCTGCCGTACCAATTGCAAATACTCCTCACCTCAGGTGTCTGGATTTCTGGGTCAGACTTGCCAAGTTTGAACTTTGTAGGTGCAAGAGTGTGAATTTGGAATGCTGGTATTAAAAATAGGCCTATTGTTTATTCATTGAATCATCCGCTAACAAAGTAGGCTAGTTATAAACTTGGAGAACGAATACAATGGATGAAGAAGATGAATGGTCTGATTATGTAAATTGAAACGTGTGTGTGTGTGTCTGGATGTGTGTTGCCATATAGCTGACATTTTGGGACTTTACATAGATTTACATTCCGTACAGCTTGAGAATAACACTAACACTCACTATAAGATCTCTGAAATGTGTCCCTAACACTAGCCTGTGACAGTAAAACACACACGTAACAGCTGCAAACACCCACGCACAGTAGAGGAAACAGCAGTATAAACTAAATATGTAATATATGAATGAATTAAATATGTGACAGTAAAACATGAGACAGTAAGAAGTGAGACCATAACACATGGTGCAAGATTTAATGGCAGCTGTTAAACACATTAATAGCTGTAGGGGTAAAAAAAAAAGAAAAAGAAATGCTTAAACCTCAATGTTGTGATGGAACATAGCAGTGCTCACCTTCTCTGACTCAGCTTAAACATATTGTTCAGGGGCTAAGTGGGGTCATTCTGGATGCTGCTGTGAATCTTATTTTATTTCAGATCATTGCACAGTTGTGTGTCTCTTGCTAGTTCGGTTCCACTCATCTTACTCTCCGTCTTTCGGTCTTTCAGAGGCCAAATGACTAAGCAGAAGGGCAGTTATGGGGCTCACTAAAATGTTTCCGTGGCCACTGTTGAATGTGAACAGAAATGGATGAAATATCAACGGAGCAGTCAGGAAAAGGCAGGGACTGGTATTCTGTCTGCGAGTGTGCGAAATAAGGGAATTGGACACATTGTGAATGATTATGAGGAGTTCAAGTCCCATTCAGAGATCCCTAGATTTCGGAATATGAATATGCTGCTATCTGACTGTTACTGTACACGCTGGTTGCCAGCATGGAAATCCGGATGCGTCCTTGGGAGAGCAGATCACGCCATGGCAGAGACACATGACTGTGTACAGCATCTCCTGGCCGACATTGGGAGTTAGCAGAAGTCTCCTGATAGGAGGCGAATATAAAATATGAAAAAGACATTGCACAACATACTGATGTGGAGCTTTAATTCTTCCACAAAGGCCATTGGTTCTACATAATAGAATAGTCCCAATCAACTGTTATACACATTTTCCAGTATAAACTACATGAGGGGCATTTATGCAGCAGTGTTTTTCCTGAAATATTTTTGCACCACGGCAACATACAGATTATGTCCCATCAAGAGCACCAGGACATCGCTGCTGATCCCATTTCCACTGTGCTTCATTTTTAAAATGTAGCACAGTAAGTAAATGATTGAGCAGTATTTATTTTGCCAGGAGCAGGCAGCAAAATAAACAAGAACAGCAGGGGGTTTTAAAAGTGCTCTTAATTACAGCAGAGGAAATAATAAGGGTAGGGAAATAAAGACAAAACAACACAAAATGCTATCACTCACTCAGCCCTGTTATGTAACTCTCACTTGGGCACTAAGGTTGGCAGCTCAGTGTGATATTGCCCCGTAGGAGACTGTTTTGGGGGCTGATCAGCTGCTAAGGGGCGATGCAAGAGGAAAGACCAGCGGAGGAAAAGTCAGCAGGGTGTTATCTGTCCCGCAGCTCTGTGGCTGTAAATAACAAATTTATGGCATGGAGTTTGAAGGTCATAGGCATTTACCAAGCAGGGAGTGTCTAATTAGATCACGCAATTGGTCGCATCATGGGAACTGCCGCATCCCGTGTTTGCGGGATTGATCCGTGCAGGGCCCGAGACTAACAGCCTCTGGAGCGTTTTGAAAAGAAACGTCATCTGAGAGCCATCCTGCGCCTTTAAAGTAAAAGTAAGCAACTTTGAGAGCAAAATATGTTTCATTAATTTTTGTAGGTCTCTCTTTGTTTCCGTTGAATTCATGAATATTGTCAAATGTATTACACTGAAAAAGAAAATTGGAAACCAACTCAAGAATAATGAATTATATTGGTTAATTAGTTAAGGAAATTGCTATTTTTTTATTTGAACAAATGTTTGTGTTATATTGGTAAGCAATTTTCTTTCTCAATGTAGTTGTATTACAGTTTCACCCTTTTGAGGGCAGGTCCACAACCTCTTGACTTCTCCAGTATCCCTTTGTCTTTTATCTAAAGATCCCTTTTTTTTTTTTAACCGATCTTTGGTTAAAGATAATGAATGTGAACCAGTTCTGTACACAGCACCAACAATCTGGCGAAAAATGTGTAATTAATTGTTTCAGTTGATGCTGTTGCCTTGAGTTTGTGAAACCGAGCTCTCTGGTTATTTCAGTCCTAAATCCACCTCGGTCGGACCAGTGGTGACAAGCTTCCCCACGGATTCCACAGGAGACTGCTTTCCCTCACACATACACATTTTCTCCCTACCTGTCTCACCATCACCATGTCTGTCATTTTCTTTTCTGTTTCTGTCATGCACACGCGAGCACACACACACACACACACGTCCCCTGTGGGTCCTGTTTGGAGCGTTACTTTATTTCCCAGTGAGGTGCCATTGTGAAGCCACTGAGCCTGAGGGAGGAGAGAGGCCAATTTATCCCTACCTCTATCGGTCCTTCTCTCTCTCCCTCTCTCTCTCTCTCTCTCCCTCTCTCTCTCTCTCTCTGTCTCTCTCTCTCTCTCTCTCTGTCTCTCAGTTTTGTCCCTGCTGACTTGTTTGTCCCACCGGTGCTTACCTCCTCTGCTCCCTCTGTTTGGCTCAGCCTCCACCCTGACAGTGTGTGAGGCCATTATTTTTCCCTTTTTCACTTCCACCCTCTCTTCTCACACCCCACTCCTCTCTTCTGTCTCCCGCCCACCTTCTCCCCTCTTTCTCTCCCTAATTGGCATGGCACTTTTTTTCCCCCTGTCTCCCCCTTTGTCGCTTTGAAAGCGGCAGTCCGCCCGGCAGGAGACAAAAAGAATGCGCAAAGCCCCCCTGCGCTGACAAAGTCCAAACCACTGTATCATCTCATATTGTGGTCTTTCTTCACACTACATGGTCTCAATTGTCCCTAAATACACTCATTCATACACAGCGACTTACAAGACGTGCATATATGCATACATTCCGTGTATGCCCACATAAAACAGACATGGATCATGTACACAAACTGCTACTGCTACAGGGAAACCGAGGTAGCAAAGCACGGCATATTATTTCAGCAGAGAAGGAGAGGGGGGGTGACATAGACAGTGCATCGTGCTCAAGGAATTCTCTGTACATTTAAGAGTGTAAATATTTGAGTGGCTCCTGCAGTTGTGTGTATGTGTGCTATTACCCAGTTGCAGGCTTTCGTATGCATGGTAATGCTCGTCCGTCCTCCAGGGGTGAAACCCTTACTGCCGAACACAGCCGTACCATTACAGGGCCTCCTCAGGAGCCCCCGTGTTATAAAATGGCAAACTGTCTTAAGTTATTCATGACACGTTGCATTAGACTCGCCGCGGAGGCTTCCTTTATACATCCCTCACTGCGCAGTACTCAAAGTGCTGCATGTGCTCACTAAGAGTCGGACATTCACCGGGAAAAACAATGCGTGAGATTCGTGAATATTCATGATGAACGCAAAATTCCTTCGACTCTGGGCTCTCAGCGAGCGAGCAAATGCGTGACGCTGGTATTACCGTACGACGGTTTGTTATGACTGTGAAAAGACAGACAAAAATGACGGTACCAGAGATGGGTTTCAGAGAAAGACATAAAAAAAAAAGGCAATGGTGAAAAAAAAAAGGTCTCCTCACTACCCCCGGGGTCTCATTAGTAAATTAGTCTTGTTAGCCGGCTTAAAAGTGGAATCTCCCCAAAGCCTTACATAGATTTATCAGCTGTAATTGAAAGGTAATTCCAACTCCTGCAGGTGAAGCTCAGCCAGCGCTTCCAAAAGGGAAGTTAAAAGGGCCAAGCGGAAGACAGGCATATCTGCGCTGCAGTATACTGTACAACACCGCGGCTGAGACGTTGCAACCTCCTGTGCTCTCCGTCTACATGACTCGATCCTTTGTACTTCCTCCTCTCGCGCTCCAACGTTCCCGCGCACAGCCCCTTTTCACCACTCCCGTTTAGCACCTCCCATCGTCTTCCTCTGGGCTCTCTGCCGTCTCTCCGGCTCAATAATTCATCACTGCTTTTGCTAAAGAGAACATCAACCCTGCAAAGAGAGAGAGACGAGAGAGGACTACCCTTCCAATAACACCTTCCTGCAATGCCACCACAGTTGGGAGCCCCAGGCTTTTCTCCCCCACCCCGTTCTTTTCTCCCCGCTCCCACTTATACCCCATTTCACGGCTCCCTCTCTTCCGTCCCCTCGGCATGCACACATTATTTTCTACCCCCGAGCATGCCCAAGATACCCCCAGCTGTGAGGAAATGTCAGACGTTTACCACCCACCACTCTCCTTACCAAATATGCACGCTCACACAAACACACACACACACACACACACACACACACACACACACACACACACACACACACACACACAAGGGCACACGCACACAGATACACACCCTGACACACACACACACACACACACACACACAAGGGCACACGCACACAGATACACACCCTGACACACACACACACACACACACACACACACACACACACACAAACAAGGGCACATGCACACAGATACACACCCTAACACACACACACACACACACACACAAACAAGGGCATACGCACACAGATACACACCCTGACACACACACACACGCACACACACACAAGGGCACACACACACACAGATACACATGCCCACACCCTCTCAACATGCACAATACAATGGAGGAAATCTCATTAGTCAGAGGGTGTATGGCATTGATTTTTTGCTTCACTCATGGTCTTGGTGGGATCTGGTTTGGCACAGTCTGGCTCACGCTACAGAACCCACAGCAACACCACGGGTTAAGCCGATTACATTTTTGGGGGGGAGCAGTGAGACCTGAGGGGTGAAAGGATCCAGTTTTGTTCTCTCTGCTGATTTATTCATATGCTCCCGAGGTTCAGTCACCATGGATTTGTGGTTGCATTCATTGACTTGATCTGGAAATGATTTCAAATTCAGTGGTTCGCATTTGCGTATGTCGAACAAAAGGGACAAATGTGAGAAGCGGTGCAATGGCTCACTAACGTGGCCTCGTGACAATAGACCTCACAGCAAAGCAAAGTGACCAGGTTGATAAGTGGATATTACCTTGCTAGTGGATGTATCTGAACGCGTGAATAGCTGGCAAGCCAGCATGAATTTGATCAGGAGCCATGCATATCTACCACTTCCCTGCCCTTTATCCCCGAGCGTTGTTCCCACATCAGGTGTAGTATGATAGAAATGCTTGCGGTGTCAATTTCCACACAAAGTCTGGCTGAATAAAAAGTACACAATGCGTTTTGTTCCCTCCCTGAAGCTCGCTTTGGTGTAAAGGAATGTGGGTAAGAGGTGAAAAAACGGAGCATAGCCAAAGTGGTTATGTTGCTTAGTGTCTGGTCATTTCATGCTGGCGTCCGCGGCCAGATGGCGGAGTGTGGGCCGGCATATGGGAGTCAACCTGGGAGAGAACAGTGGTCTCTCTGGTGTTGGCAGCGTCGTCCCTGTCGATTGAATCCTCATTACCGTCGTCTCATAATTGTGTTTTTTGCTCTTCTCTTTTTTGGTCGGATGTTCTAATGGCTGCCGTTGCATGTAATTATGTCGCAATTATGTGCTTCCTCGCCCCGAACCGGCGGCGTAATGCAAAGTCAGATTGTGCCCGTTACACTCTCGCCGGCGCGGCGGTTTCGCCCAAACTTGTCTGCAAGTCTGAATAACCTCTGGCCCTCTTTTGCAGGTCATTCACTGGTTCCGTCCCAGCCCCGTCCAGCCCACTCGGTGTTACGGAGGGATAATTAGTCTGCAATCTCAGAAAGAAGAAAATCATTGGTATGTATTTTTATCCCTCTATTTTCTTCCCCCTCGAGTCAAGTTGATTCTTTGAAGTCAAGGCTTGTATGAAATCACTTGATCTTTATTTCTTTAAGTTCATTACTTATTTTCTAGTTGTGTGCATGTCATGCATTTTTAACAAACCCTTTGAGTGGACTTTGTGATGTGTTGTAGCAGTGAACATCAAAGGGATCCGTCTCCCTTTCTCTCTCTCTCTCTCTCTCATTCTTTCGCCTTTTCATCTCCCTTTCCCCCTTTTGCAGTCTGAACTGCGTGCTCAGAGATTTTCTTTCCAGGCAATTCAATTGCGAAAAGGAAAAGGGAGGGTAAAGCAAGGTGAGGATTACCCATAATGTTATTGTTTTCTTTTAAAGTAATTTGACTTAACTTTGTGTGATTTGTAATTCAGATTAAAAAAAAAGGGTTGCATGCCAGTGATTAGGCAATGAACACTCACATTAATCCTGGAGGCAGTTTTCTCGTAGATGACATGAAACACACTAAGTTGTATTTTCCTGCTCCTGTCAAACCAAATGTAGTTACACACCTTATTCTTTAGCGTTTTATTCAAACCTATCTGATGTGTTATATGTTTGAATTTAGCTGAGGAAAGTAAAATAACACCTGATGGACCTGCTAGCACAGCTGTAGACCCTGAAGATTCATTCATGCTCAACGTTAGACAAAGCATAGGCAGATGGGCGGAGCCTCTTGTCCGAACTCAGACATGACAAAACAGAGAAGTGCCACTGGAAATCGTGGGGGGGGGGGGGCAGTGTAGCCAAATGCTCCAACGGGACGACCACAGGACACGAGGAAGACAACTCAACAATGGCAGAACTTTTTTGCGAGTTGGTAAAACTAAAACCACAAATATCGCCACCACTGCAGTTTACAATCCGGCCGCTTTTGCCCTATTTCTCACGATGAACGTTGTCGGAGCCTCTTCCACAGTCGCTACGTTTGTTGTAACCAGAAACTCTAGTGCGCTGCGCTCTAGTCGAGTTTTTGCTTAACCGTCGCGCCAGCCTAACGGACACTGGGTGTCATTTCAGCCTGACACATTCCTTTTGGCCCCTGGGCAGCCTCACATTTCCCATCTCTCCTTGCCCTGCCCAACACCTGCAGCTCAGCCGCCTGAACTCACCTGCTCCAGCCGATCCCCGTAAAGGAGAGATTTTGAATTCTTCAGTTTCCTCCGCGAGCTTATCTTGAAGTCACCATGGAAATACACAGTTCTCCCCGCGACAGAGAAGATTAACACAACTCTAATGATCGGCAACTAAGCGGACATATAGATTAATTGGAATTTAGCAAGAACACTGTACGTTGACTTCATTTTGCTGCTACTTGACATAATATTACTTATACATGGCATAATGTATGTATGTAATATGTAGCAGCATGGTGCGCATGTTTCAATGTAAAACGGGAGCAAAACATGCCAGTCTCACGTCCTCCTCTTATTGAAACATTTATCTTCCTTGCACTTACACTTGACATATCCAATAATCACGTGTGACAGCGGTAACACACACGCACACACACACCTCCATCTGTGCCCTGCCCCTTGCCAGACATCTCGTGGCCCACGGGGCAGCAGCAGCAGGGTGTGGTCTGCCCTCGGGGCAGCAGAGGGGTGCCCTCTTGCCTCAAGGCTCTCGGCGAACCCAGCTGCGCCACGGACGGCCACTGCCCCTGGGCGCCGACCGAGTGTGTCGCCTCCCTCTGATTCCTTTTCACACTCTCGCGGGCACAAGCCAGCGAAAAAAAAGAGAAAAGAAAAGTTTTCCTGATAACCTCTTGCGGGGCCTTTGCCTGATACGATGTTACACTTCACATCTTATCCCCGTCACAGTCAGGTGCTGCCGTCAATGTTGAGAATCTGTTTGTGCAGAAATTGTCATGTCGTGTTTTAATATTCGTTGTGGCACAAGACTTGCAAAAAACACTCTGAAGTTTATTGTTTTAAGTAAAGTTTCATTTTTTTTCCCCTGTAAGTTGCCGCACGTAGTTTGCACCTCCACTCTTGCGTCAACAGCGCTCGTATCTCAGCTCAACAATTTGCCTCGCTCTTGGGCTTCTCAGCCACATAATGCTCAGTGCACCACAGCCTATAATCATCTTAGTAAGCAATTTCCTCAAGGCATGCACATTTTGAGAGATGACCATGTAAAAAGAAAAATGTACAAAATGGAAAGGCAATCTTCAAAGTGTCTTTTCTTCCTTTTCTTCTTTTATGTCTCTACTCTGGCCTCTTCTGTTTCACGGTTGGAGCTGTTTCTTGTTAAACAACAAGTCACAAGGACTCAGGCGAAGAGAGGATCGAGGTACAAGAACAAGGACAATTGGAGAAGAAGGTAGGCTGGAACCGTTTTAATTTTGGATTTTCAACAATAGACTTCTGGACTAAAATGCTCATTAGTTGTATTTGTTTTAGTCCTTCCATCCACTCTTTTTCTGCGGTTAGAAAGGACAGCTACGCTTTTGGCAAGTCAAAAAGCAACAATATGGCCAAGAGTTGCCTTTACTGTGAGTCATTGTGGGGTATGTTGTGTGGGAGATCAGTGAGGGAGTCAGAAACATAGCAAGTCAAATTTAATCTTGTTACTCTTTTTACATCAAAAACTCACTCACATAGGACTCTAAGTGCATTTTTTTGCTGATGATGTGTCTGTAGTGTCTTTTCTTAGAAGTGAATCTCGATGTCAAGCAATGCTCACAACCTTTCAATGACTCGTGACAATATACAGTGTCCAGCCAATGTGAATCGATTATTGAGCAGTGCTGCTGGAAAATCAGAGGAGCGCTTCCTCCTGCACGCAGCCACAGCAGCTGTTGCTATAGAGACTGAGAAGTTGTGGTCAGAAAGTTCCTTTCGGATTCCTCACTGACACAGTCTTATCTGGTCCTGTTTCCTTTAGCCTTTTGTTCCCTTACTGATGATTCAAAAGCACACGCACGCATACACACAACTCTATTTTACTTTGCCATATATTATAGCAATTTAGAATATATATACACACACGTTGCACCAGATGACCAAACGTCATCAGACAGCTTATAACCTTCCCTCTAAAAAGGTATTTCTTGCAGCTAATAATTGGAATCCTACACTGCACATAGGTGTTTGTACAGTACACATGCTCTGTGCCAACTGGAGCCACAGAAGGTGATGTGCCGACGTCAGAGCGTGTTTATCTTTGATAATTTGATGTATTACCCTGCAAAATGGCATACGTGGGTGATACGAGGGATGTTAATAAAATCCGTCAAATTTGATTAGATTGGTCAAAAGTCGCCTCAAGTCGCATTTGATTGCATTCATTTATCTATAAAGACCCCCTGTGTTTAATATGGCATTAATATTTTACAGGGGGAAAAGGTTTTTTTTGGAAAGAAAAATACTTTGATGTAGATTCAGAAAAAAGTTTAGGTCAGAACCAAGAAAACTATATCAATATGTCTTCAAATGAAATCTTTCAAATCCAGCATACAATCCACATTTTCTAAAGCCTATATAAACTCCTCATGACGGTATGTACGTTCTCCAAACATTCATTTACAGAGATAATATATCCACGGTAAACATGACCTTTTGAGTGACATCAATATATAGTATTTTCTGAACAGTTTCATTTGTTTTCTTGAAACCAACAAGTCGCTCAAGCTCAGTTAGCCCTCAGAAAACATATCAAAATTCTAAATACAAAGAAGAATATCATAATTTATCGCCACACATGGACAAACTCATCATAATTATCATAATTACCCTGGCACTTTATACTTGTTAGCCCATTATTAACAGTGAAACCTGCTAAACAATATAAGAACAGAATCATGGGATTGTATAGGACTTTTAAATTGAATGATGAAAATTCCCCAATTTTCCCTAGATGGACAGACATATTAGTGATCTGTGTCAGGATATCAGTTCATCTAAATTAAACAAAGAATCGCACAAACAATTAGAGGTAAACAAGGATTGTAAATGTTAAGCCATTTACCGTATAATGATTTTTCGAAGTTTCAAGAAAATTAACCACTTAAGGTTTCAGACCAATTGTAGACTACATGATTTTTTTAATAATTATCTCAGGTCGTAAACTTACTATATTACTTTGAAATGCCACGTAGAATATACACTTACCGCTCACTTTGCAAAATACAAATACTGGGGTCGGGAAGTACGTTTGCTCTCAAACCAGCCTTTATCATTTGTGACATGGATTTCACGAGACGTTAGAAACTTTGAGATTCTGCGTCATGATTGTTGGCATTCGCCAGCTGCATATTCAATTCTGCCAATCTCCTGTTCAACCACATCCCAAAGCTGTTCCGCTGGATTCAGATCAGGCAACATGGGGAGGTCGCCGAAATTTCACTGAACTCACCGTCATGAAACCAGTTTGAGACGACTTGGCTGGAAATAGCCGTCAGAAGGTGGTGGACTGTGGCCATAAAGGGATGAGCACGATCATCCGTAATATTCAGATAGGTTGTGGCATTCAAACCATGATTGGTTTGTATTAAAAAGCCCATACTGTGCCTACAAAAACATTCCCCCCACCACACTACCACCACCGGCCTGGAGTGGTGACACAAGGCTGGTTCAAGGTGGGTTCATGCTGTTGATGCCAAGTTCTGACCTCATCATCATGAGCTCCTCAGCACAACATTCATCAGACCTGTGTATGTTTTTTTGTTGTTTTTTTTTCAATTGTCCAGTTTTGGTGCATCTGTGCCCAATGCAGCCTCAGGTTTCTATTCATGGCTTTTACCATAGCAACCATGCCATGGTCGAAGTCATTGAAATCACATTGTTCTCCACACTGACGTTCAACGTGGACATTAACTGACATTCCTGGCCTGTTTGTGCACCTCTGTCATGTGCGGATGTCCAAATGAATGTATCCTTTGGATAAAATTAGGAAACACTGTCACCACCACTGAGACATGTTTTGGGGTTATTATGGATCCAAATTGAATGGCACTCTCGGTGGCTTTCTAATCCTGGTAGGTACTGTAACTATTGATTTTGTATATTTTACTTGGAGAACAAAACAGGTGGATATATACCTGTTTTCTTGTGGAGAACAGAGCCCGCAAACAAGGGATGATATAGAATGGGAGTAAAGGAAAACAATAGCGGAGCAGGGAGGGTTGCAATTACCACAGTTTTTCTTGTTACCTTTTTTTTTCATGAAGAATGTGAACAAACTCGAGAGGATTATTTGCTTTTGAACTGGACGTGAGAGGACATGAAAGCTCCAAAAATTGTCAGGAATTTCTGTAGTTCATTTCCGCCCCAGAGATGTGTATATATATATATATATATATATATATATATATATATATATATCCCTCTACGAATGGTTCTGCAAACATCAGTCAAATGGAAGACTGGGAGTTACACTGGTGTTGGACTAAAGTAGGACACTGTACAACTGGGAGTGAATGTGTTCCTAGCCTATCCAACTCTCAAGTATTTGCACTGAAGCTGCAGTGGAACAGAGAGGCACATCTATCAGAGAATACTCCAGCTCCATAGCCTAAAGCGGCTCAGTCGGAAACCTCCAAGACCACAGAACAGAGCCATTTCCCATTGGCTCAATAGTCATTTCTTTGATGGTTTACACAGTATGCGCAATTGCATGAAGTGTTCTTAAATATACACTTCCCCGTTAGAGTGAATGGGACTGCGTTTCCCTTTTGTTTTGTAAATCTCATTAGTGTAAAGGTTTATTCTACCCCGGTTTATTTTCGGTTCACAGCAATCCTTCCCTTCATTCTGTCGAGAGAGTCTATCTCTAGATCTGGAGGATGAAATAATTTCTGCAAATTAGCTCAGTGTGAACATAAATTCATTAGTAAGTACTTCAAATGCAGAGAAACTGCTTAAATATGCTGATTGTATTTTACTTAAAAAAAGAGAGAAAGGGATAATTAAGCTATTCTCATTATGTAATTGCAGTGAAGTATAATACGTTGATGTAAGAATTTCACCACTCGGATCAGATCATTAGTGCTCAGTTTGTATTGGCAGAAAACAGAAGAAAAAAAGAAGTGTAACTCTGGTGAAGGGTTTTTATGATTTGGACGAATTGAAAGATAAATTACACATACAAAAGTAGAATAAGACTTAACAGCAATATTTAGTTTTTTGGGGGAAATTCTGTGAAGAATAAGAGAGAGAGAGAGAGAGATCTCTCTCTGTGAATATCATAAAAAGGCAAATTATAAGTTTTTCAGAGACATTCCAGTGACAGTGAAGACAGGGGGAATAGGATTTGGGGGAGGTTCTTCACAGGCACTCCAATTTCACACTATCAAATTAAAGTGTCCATTGTATCTGAGGATGGATGAGTGATATTCCTGCTAGGTGCGAGGTGGTCTGCAATTCCCATGAATAATTTGAATGTGTCACTGTGGGCGGTCCTTCTGCAGGAGATTGTGCAGGCAGGGGGCCAGGTAATGATAGATATACACTACCCGGTTTCCCTTTCATCCCCCCTCTTCACCACGGGTTAAAAGATAATGTGGATCCCAGAGCTAGTGACCTGCTCCATAAATTTATTTCACTAAATCTTTAGAACTATAGTCCCTGTATTTTCCATCAGAACGTTCCCTGTCCTTTTAGTTTCATCGGGATGATTCCCTTCTAGGTCATTAAATATGCAGATCGTGTCATTCGGGGTCAACGTCGCTGGTTCGTGAGACACTTAATCCGATAGTCGCACGCATAGTCCAGATCTTTAAGGCACGCCGGTGGAGACGAGGAAAAAAAACAAACAGCCTGAAACATATTTGGCACCACGGAGAACTCCCACACAGCTTCACGCTATCACTTGCTGCCAAGGCGGCAGCTATGGTGACAGAGGCTAAGAGGGGAGCCTGTCATTTGAACAGAGAGGCAGGAGGGAGACGACACAGGGAGCAGGGACTTGAGAAATTGTGAGAGGGAGACGACTGGGAAAATAAAATGAAATAGCAGTGTAGGAGGCGAAGGGGTGGTTTAGGGGAAAAAGAGAGGCTTAGTAAAAGAAGTGGATGGTTTTGTTTTTTTTCTCTTATTTCGAAGCCCCGATTGAATACGCACAACACTTATGCTAACTTGTTAGACAGACTCTTACAGCACATATACAATGTATATGTGAGCACAAACGTGTCCACGGCAGTCGCCTTTGTCTTTCCCTCCCCACAGCTCTGTTTCTCTCCCAAGGATAAGAGATGATGTGTGACTGACAGACAGCAACGGACAGCTTGGTTCGACGCGCCACACTCTGGGGAGGCCACCAAGACTGAAACCGAGTACTGGGGGGGTTGGGGGGCTGGCGATGGGAAGCTGATGAAAGGAGTTTTAGTGGTAAAAAAGAGTGAGGGTAAAAAAATAAAACCTGATTTGATTGTCAAGAGCATGGCGAAACATTGTGCGTGAGAAAAGAAACACACCGAATGAAGCAAATTCGGCGAGTATGATTAATACAGGATCTTTTATTCCCTGCCAACTAGGTGTATGCCCCGCTCACAGCACATCAAGGTCTCATTCTGATCTCTTTTTCTGTGAAAAAAACATTGATTCAAAAGTCGGGCTGGGAAACGGACCCTCTCACAGAATGCAGGGGAAAAAAATGATTCGTGGAAATTCACGAAGGATTTAGCCTTGGTGCTCTTTGTGCCCCATCCAGACAAAGCCATTAAGACTCAATTCAACATTGGCCCGGAGACAATTCGACACTCATAGTCAAATTTTATCGGCAAGAATCTCTCCCTTTGAAAAAAAAGTCAATATTTCAAACATCTAACATTGAGGTATGAAAAGGCTGCATTTTGATAGAACCAAACAACTGTTTCAGGCTTCCTCTCTCTTTGAGCATTGATTTATTTCATTATTTATTTGTGGGTTTGTCAAAATATGAAGGACTTTTTGCGCGAGTTTATTCTCTAACCTTTGCGGTAAATCTTAGCTGTACTTTACAGGTTTGGCATGAGCCAGGTTAGATGCCCCCCTCTGCGTCCACTCCTTCTGTTAAACTAAGCTAATTGGCTCCAGTCTGGAGTTCCATATAATTAAAGCAATAGTCTGACATTTTGGGGATATAACCTTTTGGGGAAATTCTCTCTCTCTCTTGTGGAGAGTTAGATGAGACGATTAACCCTCATATCTGTATCCACCAGCAGCCAGTTTCCTTAGCTCCTAAGCACTTTATGTGGGCATCATCTGTTGGAGTGTTCCGGGGCTGGGACTTCCTGTGAGCCTCACGTGACAACAGGAAGTTACTGCTCCCAGCCGTCAGCAGATTTGTCAGGCGACCCTAGGAATCATCAAGGCTAGCCATTCCCTCCTGTTTCAAGTCTTTGTGCTGAGCTAACTGGACAGTCTTTACTAGACAGCTGTGACGTGTGGTGACTGTAGGAGATTGGCAAGCAGCGCCAAACAATAGACACACCACCATCTCTTTGAGATTGGAACATAACAACACATACAATTTCACGACAGGAGCAGAGGGTGAATCCTGCACTCCTTCCTGGCTGAAGAGGTAACATTCCTTTGGATTGAGAGAAATTACCATCGTAATCTTCAAAAAGTCTGACAATGCAGACTCCTGCACTTTCCCTGCCTCAATATGCCCCCACCCATACTCTCGTCATCACACATGTTGACCAGGATGATGAGGAAGACAACGTACACCAATCTGAGATTATCATAATCACAATTTAGGAAAGGAAAGACTGTTTCAGAGATCCCAGCATCTACAATTATCCACTATTATTATTATTATATTATTCAGTGATTCCTTTAAACTTTGCTTTTCTTACATTTTGTAACAGGGATTTGTTGAAATGGTAAAAAGGAATTGATAAAACGTATGTGTTTTGGTATCAATACTTCAACTTGTATCGCAAAGTATAGCATCGGTGCAGGTATTGAAAATTCAAATGAAAAATGAAAAGAAACTCGGCATTATGGGAATATGTTTGGGCTGTGGTTGTGTGTCTGACCTCAGCACCTTTAGGTGAAATGTTGAACTATCTGCTGATAAACATCTGTAATAATAATGCTGTTTTCCTGTACATCCACATTCACCAAACTTGCTCATCTGATTTGTATTCAACAATATAAGTGATTTTAATTCATGCCTCCACACATCACTGAGTGATATCATTTCCCCTCATCTCTTCGTCCTATAATGCCTGAGCTGTAAATCTCCTTCAGAAAATGTGCAATCTCTACGACAAGTACCGGACCTCTGCCTCTAATCACCTTTTTCCCCCCTCTCCCTTTCTCTCCTCCATCTCCTTATCAAAGACCCAGCTTTTTTAATCCAGCATGCCTCTGTGGTCACATTCACTCATGAGTGTCCTGGAAATCCACCCCATCTCCTTTTTTTTTTTTTCAAATCCATGCAAATCACAACATCTAAGAGCAGCGGAGCTTCCTCTGAGACAGAATTATGCACATGTGGGAATTGGACAAGTGAAGAGGGGAGGGGGTGCACGAACACCCCTCCTCTTCTCCATCCCTTATCCGAAGCTAAGTTTTTGTCATATATTCTCTTCAGAAGAAATTGCATCAGTTTGGCAATGTTAAGCAACTGGAGACAGTGATGCGGGGGAAATAAAGTCCCGGCCTTTCGGAAAGCTAAAATATTGTGTCTGTGATCCAGGGGGTTGCATAAGCGCTGGGGTTTAGAAAGTGTGTGGGGAGGGGTGATGGTACGGTGGGCATGGTAAGGGAGGGCTTGTTCAACAGTTCAAATCTGGGTGCAGAGAGGATGAGGGATAAGTATAGGATGACTAGAGCGGATTGACATTACACACGCATATTGTGCGAATGCGCATACCAGCACAGACATGCACACTTAGGTTTTGACTGAGGGCTGAGGTCAGCTCTGGGTTCCAGTTAATCTCTCTCTAAAGCCTCTAAAATATGTCTTACATTTCAAAAGGTTCATATTTTGTTTGCTGACACGTTTGGCACTGGATTGGCGATTATCTGACATTAAAAGGTTTCTGTGAATTCCTTAAAAAACCCGTCACAGCCACGGTTTGCAGCATGACTGTTGCTCTATCTTTAAAGCTTACTGACGTACCGTGTAACTTTTACCGTGCAATATGAAGTTAGAATAATTTGCAATTGTGCCACGTCAGAGCCAATTGCATTCTGTAGATAACGAGATGTTAAAGGACGACTCCAAGGTGATTTTTTTTTTTCTTCAGTCATTAGAATGCTCGTCAGACACGGGTAAGGTTTTTGCCCCATCCATCTGTTTTCTGGTTTGTCTGTTTAAAGCATTTGCTAAAAAAAAAGTGATTGATTGGTCAGAGGAGTACTCCTGAGTAGATGCACAAGTAACGCAGTGCAACGTCTGAGTCCCTCTCGGCAGATGACGAGGCAAATCGCTCATCATGAGCTCAATCAGCGCATCATCATCACATTTTGATTATAGAAAAGGAGAGCTGAATGCTGATTAGGTGCGAGCGAAAACTCCAGACGCAGTATATGTTTGTTTGTTCATTGTAACTTTGTTGGGGAATATGGGAACATGATCGACTAAACATTATTCACTGACGTAAAAAAGTCCAGCTTTATCACCTGATTTCGATGCCCCTTGGTTGAAAGTGGGCCCTCCAACAAAATCTATAGGACCCGTCATTATTTCAGCTGCCATGGTGCATTAGTGTATCCAGATTGCTCAATTCAAGCAAGTATTAAGTTAGAGTTGAGTTTGTTGATGGACTTCTGACTTCAAAATCTCTTCACCCTGAACGCACACTGTCCGTTCCTGCCAGAAGAAATCGTTTTTTTGTTTGATCATCGAACTTTCCCTTGTGAAACTTTCATCCTTGCTTTGACAGATTAGCTCATATTTGCTATATAGCAACAATATCACTGGAACGAATGAAGAAAGGTCAGGTATCTACTGACATGAGAATTTCACAGATGTTTGGGCTCAAGAGCACGACTCAGTACGACGCCATTTAACTCGGAATGTCCTTACATACAAAGAGTAGGCTGGTACACAGACAAGCATGTCAGGCAAACAAATCCACAAGGGCGGTTGCAAAGGAAGAGTCAAAAATGCACGGGCAAAATCATAGATCAGGAGGAGTCACGGCTCGGCTGGGACACCGGTGGGTTCCAGCACCTCCTCCCTCATTGTGTGTGTGTGTGTGTGTGTGTGTGTGTGTGAGAGTGTGTGGGTGATTGTCTGTGTGTGTGTGTGTGTGTGTGTGTGTGTGTGTGTGCACGTGCATGCAATCAGGAGCAGCTCATCATTGGAAACTGTGGAGGCTGTGTTCAATCCCAATCATCCCGATACGGACGTTGCCAGATTCTATCATTCAACCAGTTTTACAAGAGTAGACTGTCAGCCGCTAAGCTCTGCGACGTCGTTCTTGTGAAGTGAGAGATTTGTTACTGACCACGTTCTTTCTGTGTGCAGACCCCTAGATTGGAAACAAGACCTTAAATAATTTGTATCTTTTTATTTGTGGTGGCAATGTAAATGTAAGGCAACCTTTTTTTGTAAAAGGATGAAGTGCTACATTTATAAACAGCAGCAGAGTCACAGGAGGTGGTCGGTGGGTTTTACAAATCACGTGACGTGTCATATCACAGACCTGGGTCAGCATCCGCTGTCCCGTCAGTTGTACAACACAAATGCGTCTGGAGTTCACTGTGAACTTTTTTTTCTCCAGATTAAACCAGAACACAATCTCTCCATCTTCAACGAAGTCAAACCAAGCGCTGAGAAATAAGCCAAACATTATTGTTATTGTTACCGCAAGATCGCATGTTTTGGCGGGAAACTCATTACATTAATAGAAAATGTAATCCGGTTGCAATTGCGTTTCCTACGAAATGTAATTGCCGTTGCAAATTAGTTGTATATAAATGTAATTTCTAGGAGACAGGGTTGACAAATGAACAATCTTAATACTCAGTAGAACCTGATAATTGAGGGTTGGTTGAAATAAAGGACAGGAACTCTACGTTATGTGACAAAAGCAACTGGAAAACTTCATCACTCATTTAAAAACAATGACAAAAAGCGTTTAGGAAAAAAACTCCTATCTTAACAAAACTGAGCTTATAGGCGATGATACTGCAACTCAAGATATGAACACATACACACCAACTCAGCACTGCCCCTCACCTACCACACACACCCTCAGCCTCATACCCTCCTCATGCACACACACACACACACACACACACACACAAAGATACAGACAAATACATTCACACACACTCGCACACTCGGCTTGCGGGGCTCTTATCTGCAGAGTGCCAGATAGGTGCTGTGTGTCCTCTGAACATCCTGATCTCATCTCCTGGCAAAGTGATTGACAGCTCTGACAGCTGGGCCCCATCCACTCTGCAGACATGTGGTCAACCACACACACACACACACACACACACACACACACAAACAGGCAGTCCAATAGCAGCAGAAAAAATTAAGGGGTGGGATGAGTGAAGGGGAGGGGAGGTGGCGATGGGGAAGGGAGGAGGCGAAGGTGTTTTCACAGATTGATGAGGCGATACTGTTCAAAGTGAGATTGATTGATAAATGTAGACGCACACATAAAAGTGGGCATGTAAACACATCAGAATAAAACAAACTTCAGGACAAATAGAGTGAGTCAGGAGAGAGGAGACCCTGAGCGGCCACTGCGGACGTATGAAAGGACCACTATCCCCTTGACACATGTGCAGCAGCAGGCCCACAGCCCCACACACAAACATGTTTCAATAGGCATTTCCTCTGATAAACACTCTGAAGAGCGATGAAAGGCCAATTATTGGGACGCGCCCTGTAGAAAGCCCGCAGCACAGGGTTGGGGGCCCCAGGGGATTGCTGGGAGTAGACTGAGCCAGGTGGTGGTGTTTTGTCACACACACACACACACACACACACACACACACACACACAGAGAGAAACACACCGACTACTCATCAGCTGGCGAGGAGCAGCTAGCCCGCCCGTCTGCGCATAATCATGTGTCAGTAATCGCGCAGCATCACCTTGTTTTCCCTGACTGCTCGGGCTTGTCAGAAACACTCATGGCAACATGCATCACTCACTTCCCCTGACATCCATCTTTGCATGTGTGCCTGTGTGGCCAACAAGTGTATGTGTGTATGACCTATCTCCATCTCCGCCTGGGGAATGACAGCAAGCCCATCATTAACCTCTCTGCAAGACTCCGTGACATGTCTGCTTCCTGCGGCGGCCATTTTCACTCTACCCCGTGAGCCGCGGCCTATATATAAACCGTGTTGAGGACAGGCGATAAGGTGCTGGAGATGGAGGACGGCTCAATTGCCTTCACTGTAGCCTCGCAAATTACCCAATAAATGTGTATCAATACCTGTGTCAGGGAATAAAAACTGTCTCGAAGGGCGGAAAGAAAAGAGTAGTAAGATTTAGCACCTCATGAGATTCATGTCAAGTGATGTTTCTCAAAGCCGCAGAAGCGACATTGTCACTTGACATGAAAGCGATGAGTTGAACCCGGAGCTCGTTCTGAGAGAGGATTCGTGGGCTAAGACCATCGTCTCGTCACCGGATATAGTGTGGCGGCGGCGATAAGACTCGAACACAGCAGGAGGGCATAATCCAAACCAACTAACTCCTCAGATGCTGAGCTGCACAACACCATGGAGATGATTAAGCAAGATTCCTCAAAAAGATAAATGTTTTCGCGAGAGATTACTCCCTGCTGGTCCACGCCAGAGAAGTTAGCTCGCTGGCTTAGAGAAACTCCAGAAAAATCTATCATCTGTGAATGAGAAACAGACATCCTCGCGTGTAGGAATTTTTTTTGTTTTATAATTGGAAAGATTACTGATGGAGTATGGCAAGAGACAAGGAGATGTGAACTCAGAGTCCTAAAAGTGTCACTTGAGGTCTTCAATGATGTTGTTTTTAACATATAATCTAAAACAAAATGTTCCACATTGTCTCTCTCAGCATTTTTGCGCCAAAATAAATTAAGGGCAGAAACAAATGATGTGCCAGAAAAGGATATTGTTGTTGTTGTTGTTTTTTTTTCTCTCTCTCTCTCTCTCTCTCTCCCTAAGAGACACCTCCGCATACACTGAGGTATAGCAAAGGGCCATCACACGTAATTTCCTCCCAGATTTTGTCTTGTGTGCTGCAGCCCCTGTTGCTGAATCAACATCAGGGCGGCCTGAGATAACACAGTGCAGTGTCAAGATTATGTCCTCAAGTGTAATTTTACAGAGACCGCCCGCAGCACTCACCAAGTTCAGCTGCTAAGCTGGACTGTAGCGTGCGTGTGTGCGTGTGTGTGTGTGCGTGTGTGCGTGTGTGTGTGTGTGCGTGTGTGTGCGTTTGTGCGTGCGTGTGTGCGTGCGTGTGCGTGCGCGTGTTTTTTCCTTCCACATTGCTGCGACAGGAGAAAACTGTATATTGCAACCAGTATTTTCAGCAGAAAAAAGCATTACTGCTTGTGTCTGGATATAGTTTTATGACAATAGTCCCATCTCTGTTCAGGGCCTTGTTCATACACATCTGTTTATCTGCATTGTTAAAAAAAAGGATATATATATTTTCTTTACAAATAAGCTGGTGCACCTTTACTCTTTAAATCACAATTCAAATTTTAGTTGTGTTAAAGCAGTTCCTCTAATCCCTTACTTTATATTTTACCCCATTACATTTCAGAGAGATACATCTCTTCGAATGATCTTATATTTCACAACAAAGCAATAGTACCTACTTTATTAATGATCTCCCAACCTACCATGTTTACCTTGTAACTCTTTTGAGTTCAATTTGATAATGACATTCTAAATATAAATCACGAGAGCCATTTTACTGCAGAATGAGTACTTTTATTTTGATACTGATATTAGGGCAACTCGTGCACTTTTACTTAAATAGGATTTTGGACACAGGAGTTTTAATTTGAGTTAAGTATTTTTTCCCATTGTTTTACTTGCCGCTGTGTCCAGACACATGCAGTGTATTTGTCACTGAGGAGCAGTCGCAGGTCGCGTCTACAGTAGGTGGGGACTCGGGATGTTAATCCCATATTCTGCTGCTTTTGCTGAGGTCGTGTGAATGTCGCAGAGAACAGAAATTATTATTATTATACAGAAAACTGAACTAAATTGTTAAGAGAGAAATGTGGCAGGGAGACAGAGGCTTTGCCGGCTCATCACTCCTTTATCGCTCATGATCAAGCTGCGAGGAGGCGGGGAATCACTGTGCACGTTTTAACAGAGGCTTCTTTTCAGAGCGGTACGCGGCGTCAGTGAACGCTGTTTAGTGACGCAGAGATAGTGTACCTACCAGCCGCCCTGCTTGTCATAATAAGAGCCCTGAGAGTGTGTGTGTCTGTGCGTGTGTGCGTGTGTGTGTGTGTGGCCAGCCACAGTATACCCTTGGTGATTTTTGTACTGTATGTGGATGTGTGTGTGTGTGTGTGTACACGTTTGTGTTTGCTTCAATGTGAGCCCTAAATGCCAGATCCTCAGACTTAATAGGCCCCCATTAAGAAATTATCTCTGGCTTTTGTGCCTTTCCACAGAAAAACCTAACTACCAATTAAGTGGTTGTGTGCCTAGATGGCCCATTTGCCTGGCTGTTGGTAATTACGGGTTTTCTCAGTGTTTCTCGCTCCTCAAGCCGGCCCTTCTCCTTTTGATTAGGCTCCTCCAGAGTATTACAATCCACAAACTCTGTCACTCTCCCCCGAAATTAGCTGCCATTCCAACCGCATGCATTTTTCATCGTGCCCTGAGAGAAAGAAACCGCAGTTAAACCGCAGAGCCGGAATGAATAGACGGAATACAAACTTCGCCCGTGCACTTAAGATGCTTCTGCAAATTTGATCATGTCTTTTAGTTGTGCATTTATGTAGTCAAAGAGACTCTATGCATTAGGAATAAACCATCAACAAACAGTGTTTCCCCAGCCAAAGAATCTCTCTGCTGAATATTGTAGTGGCTACAATGCTCACTCTTTGTGTCTTTCAACGCGGGAGCTGGCTTGAGCTCCTTTGTATTATTTCAACAATTCTGACAAAGCCCATGGTACGATGGAACGTTTACGCATCAAATAATCTCAATTGATTAATTAATCTAGCAATATATTAACTGACATTCTGAGCTATACTGTTGCAGCTGGTCCATACCGGCACAAGACCAACTATAGAATTAAAATCATACGCTCTATATTGGTTTGTGTCATGTGTATGTTATTATGTTCCCCCCAATTTTCATCTCTGACTAACCATATTTGTTGTATTATGTCCTTGGTAGAGTGGGTACTGTGGAGAACTGTGGTGAGTTCAGGATGAGCCAAAGTGGCTGCTGAATTTGGGTAATTAACTTTTGCTCACTGTGGAGTTTAAATGAAATTTAACCACATAAGAACGTGCTGGGGCTTTCATCAAAGTTTGAGAACCACAGCTTTGAAGCGGGTTTGTTCTTGCTTGCAGAAAAAGAAAAATGCTGTTTTTGTGGAAGAGAATTTCAAATATCTGTTGATTGAAGTTTACTCTGTTATGTCACACTCATCAGTGAGGACATTCTGTAACTGGTGAGCTATCAAAGCAGCAGCGGAAATTGCAAGATACACTGTTTTAACATTATTGGTAAATGTATTCTGCACCTGCAGCATTACTTGCACATGCTTCGTTACAAGAGATTGGTACGACACTACAGTACTTTGGAAACCTAAACAAAGAAACAATTTTTTTTTGTTATCAACCAAAACAGCAAGAGGAACAGAAATATTACATCTGAGTTACATTAATCTGTAAAAGCATATGGGAAAATAATATGTTTTGAGCAATAACCTTAAGCAAGGTCCATGTTCATCTCCATCCAAATGAATTGACGGAGTGACAGTTTCTATCTGTGTGTTGGACCCCGGTTAGGCCCAAAACGTTGTGTTTGTGTCCCTGGTTTGATATGGAGACTTTACTCGTCTCCTCTGCAGGTCTTTGAGACTTCAGGATTAGTTGCAGCCTTTAGCCACTCAGCTCAGGATCCTTTACTGGAAACCGATAACTCACTCCCGCGTAGCCATTTCCTCTTCCTCGCACCCGGGAACAGTCCATGTCATTCCGGGTGTTTTGTTATTAGTTTAAGACTTTGTACATCTGTGTAAATATCCTAAATAAATATGAATCGCATGTATATGATCAGCACAGAGCACCTTTTAGACAAAGCCCAGTTGAAATCAGCTGACAGGCATCACTTATTCACCCATCAGCGTCAACGTTGGCAACTTGTTTCACCCTGTGAGCCACTCTTATCGCTGTGCTCCCTCTACCGCCGCCTGTCAAGGTCAATAATTGTAATTCAGGCTATTCATGCTCATCTCCGATGTGGTTGTCTTTCATGTGGGGACAAGGAGTTGTTTTGAAGACGGGGATGGAGACAGGAGGAGGTGGGGGAAGGTCAATTGATTAGGAAGATACTTTTGCTGATTAGAGCCATCAATCAGTGTCACAATTATCAGTGTCATCAGCGCGTCTGCAGCGGATTTTTTGTTGCATCCTGGGACAGACCAACGCCCTCTGTGTGTTTGTGTGTGTGTGTGTGTGTGTGTGTGTGTGAGTGAGTGTGTGTGTGCAGTCTCCTCACACTATCTCACACACTCCCAATTACTCTACCTGATTGGATATATGCAAATTGGACCAAAATTAAAAGCCACCTGCAAGGGGACCCCTCGAGGGACAGTTTTGTACACACACACACACGCACACGCACACACACACACACGCATGCATCACACACTATGATTTCTTCAGCCTTAACCTTCAGGTGTCCCAATGGTAGGAAATCATGTCTGTTCTCATTCCTACCGAACAAAAACCTGCCATGTGGGCGGAACTTTGTCATGGCGGCGATCACACAGACACAGACGGAGAAGAACCCATTTGTTTCACCTCTCAGCAGTGTGTCTTTCGAGACTCATCTCTTCATGATATTCTCTTGCTCCCCATCTCGAATTCTGTAATGCATCTATATGCATCATCTGTCCTCTCTTCTCAGCGGTCTGAGTCTCCAGGTGTGCTGCAAATGCTCGCTGATCCACTACGACCATGCAGCACACACCTTTCCTCTTTTCTTGTCACTGTTCTCTTCCTCTAACCTACACTCATCTGCCACAGCATCCAGTCTATCACTTAATACCTCCTCTTCTCTTCTCTTCTCTTATCTTCTCTTCCCTTCCCTCCTCTTCTCGTCCCGTGCCTCCTCTTCTCGTCCCTTGCCTCCAGAGGTCTGGCAGAAGAAATCTCTCCTCTCTCTCTCTCTCCCCCCGTAGGCGGCCCCAGTAAATCTCTCTAAGCTCTGCCTCCCCTGCCATACCTTTAGATTGAAGGCCACCTGCAAAGGTCACTGAACAGAACTGATCCTCTGTATTCTCTTTATCCTGAAAGTCTGGATGAGACTGGAGACGAGGGGTGGCCCGGGGCAGCGAGGAAGACAGGGAGGCAGAGGGAGGAAAGGAAGGAGGGTATAGGGAGTAGTGTGGCGAGGGCATGGGGGTGAGCGTAGGGAGCAGGAGAAGAAGCCGGTGGGGACCACGGGAGCTGAGCAGAGGGGAGGGGATCGGGATGTAGCCTGAGGCGAGGAAGGAAGCAGCCAGCGCAAGTATTACTGCAGGAAATTGAAGGCAGCGCCATTTCAAAACTATATGCCAGACTTGGGAAGACTATACTCATTATGATTAATTTGTCAGATAAGAGTTTTTTTTTGCCGTGTGGGTATTTTGTGAGCGTAGGATACTAGAGTTCAAAAGTTCACAAAGCTCTCATGCGGAAAGATGTTTAAAGAGAGTCTGGGATGTATTTTAGTATAGCCTATATGATGACACCAAGAGAACTCATGGAGAAACTAATGACAGTAAAGGAACCGCTAATGCTCTCTCTCTCTCTCTGTATTTAAGGCAGCTCCATCCTTCGGCTGTCATTTTTTTCCTGCTGGTGTCTGTCACCAGTGCGAATGAAGCAAGGTTTGTCAATAAACTTGTAAGAGATTGTTTGTACTGTGCCGCCAGCATTCCTAAACTCCACAATTACCCCGGCTGAAAAATTCCTTCTTCACTCCGACTCCGAGTCTGCATCGAGCCAGGAGAGGGAGGAGGGTTGAAGAATTAAGACAAAGACTGGGATTGCACCATAAGTGCAACTGTGTGCGCCAAATATTGCTCCCCTCATTGCTCTTTTCCTTTGAAATCTGTAAACACACACACACACACACACACACACACTGATGCACAGGGGCGCTCTCTTTCCAACTAAACCAGATAGAAATGATGACACAGTTTGTTGTGTATGTAATGTGTATGTTTGTTGTGTATGTAATGTGTAGATGTGTGACACGCCAGCCGTTAAATGGCTGTTTCTGCCTTTCTCGTGGCAGCAAGCGGCTCAGACAGCGGGGACAAAGAGCGCGAGGGAGCAGAGGAGAGCGACGAGAGATGAAGACGGCGTAACGGCTCGGGCCTATAGAAAGAGGAAAGGGGACAATAGCGCTCTCTCAGAGCGAGGGGGTGATATTTCTCTCTCTTGGGAACCCTTAGCCTTTTAGATTATGTTCTGTTGTTACGGCGCTTATTATGTTTGTTGACAGCTAAATGCTTGTTAGACATCCTGCAGTCTATGGACTGCATCTTAATATAAGGGGATTGCTTTGTGCGAATCCATGCACCGTATATGCGTTTCTGCACGTGTCTTTTCTTTTAAATTCAGGTAACTGATTGAAGCTAACAAGGTCAGTTATTGCATCCAAGCTCCCATACATCTCTGTCCCGTCCCCAGCCACTGTCTCCCCATTTGCGTGCCATTTTGCCCGTGTAATTTCTCCCTGTAATGAAAGTTCCTCTGCCCATCAGTGGCTGAAAATGATACTGGAAATATTAATAAGGTCCCCCGTTTTGAACCAAATTACATTCTATCAGAGCCGAGATTAAATTAGCAACCGCCAAGGTGTGTGGGAACAACGCTAATGGAATTGGGTGACAGCATCCGTCAATCAACAAACGATTCATGTCGTTCCCCATCCGACCTTGTCCCACCTACTCTTATCAATCTGATGCACACGCGGGGGAACACGACGTATGGGCAGTGAGGGCAAGCAAGATGTTTAATCCTCCTGTTTACTACACTAACTAATGTGGCTACTACACAACACGTAGGAGAGAGAGAGAGAGAGAGAGAGAGAGAGAGAACAAAACCCTGTGGAGCTCCAAGTTCAAACACACATTTGAACAGTGCACTGTATCACGATATTGTAAATGATATATTTGCCATGGCTGACCGATGTAAAGCTCCAGGATCGCCTCAGACGGTGTCAGCAAACACATTTTTTCCTCCTACAGAGTTATCTCTGAAAAACAAACGTCCGTGCACACCGTGACCGCGTTATACCGCAGGCGCCGGCTCCGAGGAGGTGCATTAAATAAGGTTAGTTTTTTTTGCAATGTGTGCCTTCAGCCGCAGTCATTTAGAGACGGGTTCATCAGAGATAAAGGGGTGGGCGTGTGTACACATGCGGTAGTGTGTGTTCCCCCGCAGAGAGACGGTCTGAGTGTCGGGGGCGGAGGCAAATCTCGTGACACTGATAAGAAGTATATCTTGTAATAGTGAGAAAAATGATTTGGAGTGACTAGCCCATCAGCACGACAGTTCCTTCTATGAATGTCATTAGATGGAAGCGTTTTATCTCCCACATATATGCTGGGTGGAGCTCAGCCCTCCTCTCATTTCAGTCGCTCACTTTCATTTTCTGTCTGTTTGCCTCTCTAATATGTTCCTCCATTGCTGCCTCTTTTTCTCTCTTAGGCACACACACACACACACACACACACACACACACACACACACACGCACTTTCTTTTTGTCTCCCCAGGTGTGCATTGGTCCAGGTGTACGTCTTCACGGGAGCTCATCACTGCTCTAATGAGAATGATCACTGCTCATCTGTCTTCATCCACATCCAACAGAGAACACCTGCTACTGTCTGTGAGTGTGTGTGTGTGTGTGTGTACATTAGTTTCTGTCTTTCTCTCTATATACTATTCCACAATTCACTGCATTTACAGTTAATATGCACTGTGGATATATATAGTTATGTATTGCCAAGGTGGACTAACACAGGAGTTGCACTTATATTCGGCGAACAGGCTTTAAAACTTGCAAACACCGATCTGCCGTGACTCTGCCTTGTTGATAATGACTTGTGAACAAGAGTCTTTGTTTGAGAGTCCCTGAAAAATTACTAGGCCACTGGGAACCTCTCCGCGGGAATGAAGTTGTTTTGATTTAACCCAGCCGACGGGGTTTTCACGTCAAATGAATCAGATGGATGAACCAAACCACGGCAAGCTGTGTCAGTCACGGGAAAAGTTACAAACTCTAAAGAAAAAAAACACCTGATGGGCTAATGCTGGCAGCAGCCTTGTACTAATGTTAATGTGAAAGTGGCAGGTTGTGTATTATCAGACAATAAATATTCAAGCTGTTCAGCAGTCATCTTATTCTAGCTGAATCCTGTGCATTCATCCATCATCTATACCGCTTTATTCTTTTTTTAAAGGGTCGCGGGGGGGGCTGGAGCAAGTCCCAGCTGACATTGGGCGAGGGACGGGGTTCACCCTGGACAGGTCTACAGCCTGTCGCAGGGCTAACCCCGATCTGCATGATTTTGGACTGTGGGAGGAAGCCTGAGAACCCTTAGGGAAACCCAAGGATACATAGGGAGAACATGCAGGGCCCTGGTTGGTTCGAACCAAGAACCTTCTTGCTGGGAGGCGACAGTGCTAACCGCTGTGAATCCTTATTCACTGTATGTTAACACTGAATGGGACACCTTACCCATAATCAAGTAATTGTTAGAACGGTGAAAACTGTGCTGCCTCCAGAGGCCAGAGAAATCAATGAATGCAACATTTAAAGTCGGATTGAATAATGCACAGTGTGTTGTTGAACACTTTTTGATTAATACACAAGAGATTTGAAACTGATTACTGTTTTATCATCTGTCAAGGTCAAGAATGAAAGCTACCACCTGCTCTGCCTAATGGACAATAGCTCAGACCATTTACTTGTGGCCTGATTATCTTGAGTTATGCAATAGAATATACAATAGAATACAACATCAACTTGTCATATTACATGGGTTTGTCTCCAGTGTGTATGTCTGTGTGTGTATTGTGTGTGTGGTAAAAAACAGTCCTGCTACAGATGTTAAACATCTCCCTCTTCCACCTCCATTTCCTCCTGAGGTGTCATCATATCTCTTTATCGTTCCCAGGCTTTTCCTGTATGGCAATCTTTGACTCTGAGAGCTACACTTTCCTGAGAGTGTATGTGGGTGTGCTGCATGTGTGCAATTCATAGGTTAAGACTGTGGTGATCACATCTCCTTTCCACCTATTTCAATCATGGCAGCCTTGTGGGACCTCTTTCGCCTCCAATTTTGTTTCAAAAGGCGGCCCTTGAAAATATGTTTACTTAAAACTGAGACAACATAGGGGTAGCCAAACAACCCCCTCCCCACCAGAGGCCGTGTCAACCGGCTAATGCCAAAGTCTAAGTAGATTTTATGTAAAGCTCCCAATCCATGCTGCCAGTATTGACCAAACGACAGAACGCTTGTTCATTTTTTTCTCAATCCAATTAGTTTTCTTGTGGCTTTTCTGACAGCTCGTTTATGTACGTGAGTGAGTGCCCGGTGCTGAATGGGTAATTGTGCACTTAGCGTATTCCTACTATTGTGTGGAGAATCTTGTTACCCGAGTTTGTGCGGGAATACAAACTGAATTGATTTGCATCCGAGATTAATAGGGGAACATTGTGATGGGCTATTGACTGCTTTTATGATCAAATGAGATTAAAGCTGATGAATGCCGCATGCGGAGCAGGCGTCTGCAACTGTATTCTGTTCTTTGTGCTCAATTTGTGAACCAACAAACTGGATCTTTTGGTAACGGAAGATGCTTGTTGTTGTTATACATGCAAAAAAATTTGTGTCAACTTATGTACTTAGAACTCACCTGGACCAGTGTAGAGCTCACGTTCGGTGTTGGAACCAGCAGCTACATGCTTCTGAGGCTTTAATGCCTGCTTATATCTCGTGCCCCGTAAATAATACATTGCATCATCAAAAATGTATTTTCCCTGGGCTTTACATCAGAAGCTCACTTTTGTTTGTATTTCAAATCAGCATCGACAATTCGCAGGTAATAGCACCTCTGGCACTTGTCAGGATCCACTAACAAGGTGTTGATAAATCAGCACCGACAAGAGAAAAAACGGCGGTTTGATCTCCATTCAAAAGGTTGTTTCCCCTCGGTTTGTCAACACACCGTCTTGCTGTCCAAGTCGGTCGCTCCTCCAGGTGCACAATGCCTGCCCGACACCGAGACATGAGTGGCAGCGACAATGATGGAGGGAAAAGGTCAAATATGACACAGTGGCTATGGAGTGTTCAGCGAAACGAGCACTTTGACATTTCTGGCCGAAATTTGTGTGCCGCATTTTAATCGCTGGGAAACGACTTGATCACGAAGAATTCCAGGTGGCGGATTTAATGAGCAAACAGTGAAACCCTGCATGTATTTGTCCCTGCATTTTATTTGTCATTTAGAGAGGCTCCACAACTTGAGCACCCCTCCCCCCTCCACTATAGCACTGGTGGAGAAAAGTTGGCAGCGCCAAAATAGGATGCACAGAAGCTTTGAGATTGCCGGAGAAGTATTGTCTTAGCCGTACATTTTTAGTGCTTTGCCTGCATTCGAGTTCCATCTCGGTGTAACCCAAAGATCATGATGAACAGCGCAAACCCCCAATATATTCCATTTGCGCCCTGCAACACAACACACGCAATGATGATCAAATTCCGGAGGGATGTTTAAGTTCATCTTCACCCTAATGACTCCTAAGTGCTCTGCAGACTATGGAGGAAATTATAATTTGTTTTACTTAATGCATACATTCTGCTGTCTGCCGGAGTGAGTCGACCCCACAGGGCTGATGATCTTGTTCAGCCTCCCAGCAGCCAGGTCAGCGGGGTTGTGTGTTCCCTGTCCAGCTCTGTGCCTTCCAACCGGGTTGACACAAGCCTTCCTTGGCCTCTGTCTCCCGCAGTACCACTTCTAGGTCCAGGAGAAGCCATTAAGGAAGCAATTAACATCTCCAATTAAGGAATGATGAAGCTGGGGGGAGAGTTTACACAGGGTAGAGTGACTAAAGGGCTTTAGCTCTGGCTCCGTAGATGTCAGTGAGTGTAGGCGGTGAAAATGTAAATCGCCCATTAGAAATTCATGTCGTTGGATAGTTTGTCTCTCCATGTTTGTCTCTCTTTAGAGAATAACACTCCAAAGGCAAAGTGGGTACGAGCTGAATAGAATGGCATACATATTTTCCCATGCAACTCAGGAACGTGGCACCTTTTCTAATCAGGAACGGGAGATTGCATTGTATCATTTTAATTTCAGTCAGCTGTCGAGGAAAATAAAACCCACAGTTTTGATGTTTGGGTTTCAAAATTGAGCCAGCAAGCTGGTGTGTGCGCACAAAGGCCTTTGCCAGTTCTCTCTGACATGAATAGAATGTTGAATATGTCTCAAACAGCTGCTTAATACATTTCTCACCTCATCCTTTTTTCATCTTTCTCCTCAACGGTAGATTGCAGGCAAGCCGCCGGTATCCTGTTCTGCTTCCGAGGATCCTTTTCATTTGATAAGAAGAGTGTGGCAGCTGTGTGTAGCCTAACGCAAACATTGAGCTTAGCTTATTATGGTAGCCCTGCTCGAGACCAGTGTCCTCATTAGATCCAGTACCCCGAGGGTCTTTGTGTGTGTGTGTATAGAGTCATGTCACGCACAGGAGCTGACAGGATCTTTGCGCGGGTACATGCGCGAGTGTGTCTTTGTGTTTGTGAGTTTTTAACTCCATCACACCGACCCCTAGGCAGGGCCACTCTCCAAGAAACGATAAATGTACCGACACTGTGATGCTAATGAAGAAAGATAGGGGCCGAGCGTGAGCGAGAAGAAGACAGAGAGGAAAAGATGAAAGGGAAATATACAGTAAGTACTCTTCTGCCGCGCTGCAGGTTAGAATGTAATTGTTCCCCGCTTGACTATCACTATATGGTATCTAAAGTCGAGCAAAACAGACGTACCCCGAGGCCAAAACACCCACCATGTCTCTGACTCTGCTTATGTAATACAATCTTGGGGTGACTGATGGAATTAGTCTGGGAATGTTTTTTGTGCGAGGAGCGAAGGAGGGGTGTACACGACAGGCAGGCACACGCACAAGCAGTGGAGAGCGAGGGCAACTGTGCCGCACTGGCAGCCGTCCTTATTACCGTCCACAGGCAGGACTGGAGTGGCCTATTAGACGACCATTACTGCTGCTGATCGGAATCTGTACTGTTACACTGACACAAACAAGACGGAGGGATCTGGGAAGCATGCCAGGGCCGCGGTGCCAGGCCCTCCAGGGAATGGGTGAGATGAGGCTCTCCGCCCTGATCGCCACACTCCCCGGCTGCATGGGTCAGGGTGCCTAAGTCGCCGCTGTGTGTCGGCGTGCCATCCTTGGTTCCCCCTGGAGCGAAGACGTGTTCACCTAATTAAAACCCCTCTTTCCTCCTCGCCTCCGGGAGACACGGGTAGAGGAATCTAGCGACAGAGATGGTGCGGAAGGGAGGGCAAGGAAGAAATAGGCGAGCGCACCGGTGACAGGGACAGAGGCCAGCCACACAGGCAAAGAATCGAGAAACAAGGTGAGGAGGGGAGAATTTTGCAGTGGTGGAGCCACAGCGAATGATAAACAAAAAACGCGGTGCTCTGTAGAGGAGGGGTCACAAAAGGCGCCGGCCCGGCTCATTCTGAAGTTTTTCGCAATCTCTTTGTCCTGGTGTAGAATTGAAAACAAAAAATGAATGACGAGTTCGGTGAGGATACAATCGGGAAGGAGAGATGTTCCAGTTGCCGGTTGAATGAAAAATAGGAAAAAAACATTTGCCTTTTTATTGTCTTATCAGACCCAAAGGCAGCGTATGGCATCCAAGGCTGTGCCAACAGAGAGGAAAAAGGGAAGGCAAAAGGAGAGGTTACAGAGAACGTTTGTGTGGGGTGCAGGAATACAAAAAGAGAGGGAAAAAATGAGGCGTCGCCGAGCTACTTGCTACTTGCACAACACCACGGTCACAGTTACGTATGCATCTTCAATAATTCTGAATAATTCTGCACAAGGTTGCTTTGTTTCTGGGCCTCCTGAGAATCATCCTCGGAACAATATAATACATAGAAGGGATAGTTTGACATTTTGGGAAATAGACTTGTTTGATTAATGCTAATTGTTCGATGAGTAGATTGATACCCACACTATCATACAGTATCTGCCACCAGCTGCAATTTGACTCCGCCTATCATGAAGACAGGAGGCAAACAGTGGCAAACCGCTAACCCGACTCTGTCCAAAGGAAATCAAATTAATGTTTGTTTAACCTGTACCAAAACCATAAGTTTAAAAAGCACAGTGGTTTTATGGTTGGACCATGTGCTGGACTATTTTATTGAATGAACTAGCTGTTTACGCATTCCCAGTCTTTTTGCCAAGCTAAGCTAATTGACTGCTGGCTGCAAACCTTAATATTTCATGCACAGATTTGAGAGGATGTCAATCTTCCCATCTACGTCTCGACAAAAAAAAAGCAAATAAGTGTATTTCCTGAATGAGGAAGATCGCTTTCAAATTCAGTTTGTAAAATGACACCTAATTGAGGATCAAGCTATTTTCAAATGGATGTAACTCAACATGTACTCATAATGATTCTACACAATTTTTTTTGACAATTCAAGCTATTTTGCAGCCGCAGTGTCTTCGCTGTTTTTTGGAGGAGAAGATTTCTGCATTGATTTTCCTCGGTCGAAATTGTATTTTGGTTCAGAGAGGTTTCGGGGGGGCTTTCAAGAAGAAATCACGTCTTTTGAGGGTAGTGGGTGGTTCAAATTTTGAAGATTGCAACTATCACTGAAGTTGATGGCAAATACAGAACAGGATGGATGCACAATTTGAGACACCTTACAACATGTGCACTGAACTACGCTTTAAATGATCGTAGCACTGGGAATCCACTTATGCTGTGCTTCTTCTGCAACCTGCTACGTTCAAATTGGAGTCTGAGCCTCAGACTCATCTTTTCATGGGTTTGCTGTGGATTATTGTCACCGTTTGCAGGTGCAACATGTGAAGGGGTGTGAAATTCACATTGCTGTGGAGGATTTGTTTGTGACTGATTAGTGTCCTCTGCGATGTTTGTATCATTTTAATATGTTCTCAGGTTTTTTCTTGCACATTTATTCATTGTTTACCTCATTCTTTGCACATTTCTTCTTACTGACTTTTTTTTTTTTTCCAAGGAACTGGAAGCTTTTGGAGGTGGGGCTTTGGTGTACAGAAAAATGCTACCGATGGGATGTGACTGGTTGTCCGGACAGGTTGCCATGGTGAAGGTAGCGATTAAAGCTATTAAAGCTGCAGGTGTGGGGTTAAATGGGAGCTCTGACGGCTCCCGCTGTCGCAAATTAAACAGAAAAGCAGAGAAACAGAAGGGTCGGAGAATGGGGGAGACATGGAAAAAATGGAATTCGATGAAAAAAAGTGCCGCTAGAAGAAAAATAAAAAATAGGAGAATAAAAAAGTGTGGGTGAGCAAAATGTGATTAGTTGTGCTCAAAGCAAGGCAGGATCCTACACTAATTGATTTCTTTTTTTTTTTTTTACAGCGGATGAAATAAAAGGTTACGGTGTTCCAACAATAACCTTCCTATCTAAGCCCCGGACAGGGGGCTTTATCACACTGTAAAAGACAAAGGGCTCGTTCATCACCGCCGCCTGATGAGTACCACAGGGGCTTATGGTGTAAAGCAGGAACCGTGTGTGTGTGTGTGTGTGTCTGTGTGTGTGTGTGTGTGTGAGGACAGACACAGTACATCTTATTATATGGTGTTTTAGCAGTGAGTGACACGTTAATTGAATCTACTGCAGGTCCAGCTGTCTGGGAAACAGGAATCCGAGGCAGACCTGTCCTGATCGGTATGAAGTCGCTTCGCCCGTTTGCTTCACGAAGACAATCGATACAAATATATTGCTGTTGACAAACAGGCGTCCGGGTAAAACCGGTTCAGAGGAACGCCACATCATTGCACAATGACTGCCAAACGTCAGTCCCAGTGCAAAGTGTCAGCTGGAGAGAAAGGAAATGCCACCAGGGTTATTATTGCTATTGAAACCCAAGACCACAACTGTGGAAAAATGATTTCATTAACTACTGTAGAGTAAAAAGAAAAGGACAATGCAACACAAACTAAAACAAAACTGAATTTCAGCTAAAATCAGCTTTGAATAATTTAGTTTCCCCCCTGTGGTTTACATTGCCCTTTTCAATTTGACTTCTCGATACGGACCTGATGAAGATGACGCCATAATGGAGTAGCTCCAGAGTGTGGCAGCGCAGCAGATTCCAGTCGTCGTAAAAACTCACCTCGATGTGGATGTGCAATTTAAGGCCAATGTGAAAATGTGCCCTCTGGTGGAAAGCGTCACAGTCCAATTTTTTTTATATTTTGACTACAACCCTTCCGATGAGTGATGGTGACGTTTGTGGATTACAGCCACTAAATTTAAAGTTCCCCTACCAAGCACGAGGAGTGTGTGAAAAGTTCCAGGAATCGACTGCTGCTAACGTCGGCTCACAGTCAGACAGCAGCAGCATCGGGACCTCCACAAACACAGCAAATTCTACCTCAGTGCTTCTGCACAGGAAACATTTTCCACCTCCATAAATCAAGACTGTCCTCATAATACCTAGAAAACTAAAACAAAGACGAAAACTAAACAAAAACTAGTTAATTCCTCTAAACAAATACATTTAAAAACTAACTCAAACCGAGCGGAAATCAAACACCAAACGAACAACAAACTGAAAATAATTAATAAAAAAAATACAAACTAATGAAAATGTCACTATACTAACTCTTTATGCCACTACTGAAAATCTCAATGATTATGAAAACAGCATCAAAAGTGATGTGAATTTTACAGTACAGTAATAAGTAATAATGCACTGCGGCAGCCTTTTGAAGGACATTATCATTTTAAGTCTGTACTGTGCGTTAGTGGCGCAAATTACCCCACAAATGTGTGATTAAATAAATAATTCAACTGGCCTTTAGAGCCCCTGAGGGTTTGCGCCAGTTGCCAAAAGGACATAACAGTTCAATTCAGCTCATCTTTAACCAAAACAGCATTGAATGCTGCTCATTGATCGAAACATTGGTAGAAAGTATGCAATAATAGTAAGAGTGGAATACTTTGGTGCATTGTGAATTACTTTTGATGTTCATGTAAGTAGATTTTTGCTGTTAAAATATGTATGCTTTTACCCTGTGAATAACATTTTGAATTGACTCTTACTTGCACTTTAGAATTTTAGCAATATGTTGTTGCTGCTTTCACTTAAATAAGAGAGCTAAATATTTGCAAAAAGTAAATGAGGAATTGGCAGCGTCTTGTGCCCCAGTGCGAAATGACTACTTCTATTTTGGACAAAGTTAAATCTGTCCCCTATAGGCCGCATGCTCAAGAAAACAACTGACGTGTTTTTGCTGCCCCCATTGCATCAAACTGCACCTCTCTGATCCGTGTGTGTGTGTGTGTGTGTGTGTGTGTGTGTGTGTGTGTGTGTGTGTGTGTGTGTGTGTGTGTGTGTGTGTGTGTGTGTGTGTGTGTGTGTGTGTGTGTGTGTGTGTGTGTGTGTGTGTGTGTGTGTGTGTGTGTGTGTGTGTGTGTGTGTGTGTGCGTGTGAGAGAGGAAGGGAGATGAGAGGTAGACGTCTGAGTGCACGGGCTGTTGATTGTGTGAGAGCTTTGAGAAAGGGTGCAGAGAGCATCTATCTGTATCATTCACTCTAAAAGCCTGGAGAGATGGAAAGGATGGATGGGAGGACAAGTAGAAGTCAATAAAGGGATGGCTGGAATGGAGAGAGAGGAGACGAAAGTAGTTCAATGTGAAGATGACTTAGAGTTATCTCCGGGAGGGAGGCAGGGGGGGAAAAAATGAGGGAGGGAGCACGAGCACAGCATGCAGCGCAGGAGAGAGAGCCAGGTACCCAGGGATGGAATAAAACGTGGGGAGAAGAATTTGGCAGGGTGAGAAACAGGTGTGATAAACAGAAATGCGCTTCTGAAAAAAATAAATAAGGAGTGGGTGAGAGGACAAGGCACAAAGATATACAGTTAAAGCAAATCGTGGTGGCTAATGGAAAAAGCCAGAATAAAAGTACCACACAACAGCGTTTCCTCCAGGAAGTATCCTCAGTCTGCCTCACAAAACTTTTTCCAAAGGCTCCTTTATGTGAGAATTAGGCCACACGCCTGGCCGCCGCCAGGGAATACATAAATTCACCTTTTTCCCGCCCCGACATGCTTCGGAGTGGGCTTCACTGAGCCTGATGGGCTGTGCTGTTTGCACAGTTCTCCGATAGCCAGGGGTTACACTTTTGAATTATTGCTCAACCAGACAATTTTCCCCTGCCTGTCACTTTGGACAGCACTCGGAGACGGCGAGGAGTCGGGTAGTTTCCACTCTCAGGTGGTTGAGAGAGAACAGATCACCTCCTCCTCGCCCCTCACACGTCTGTGAATCCATGCTTTATAATGAATGGCACGCATCGCATTCTTCTCTGAAGTAGGCGCGGAGGGTTGGCTGTACACGCCGCGCCGTGCCGTTGTGCGGTGCGGCTCCACGCTGGGTGAAGCACGCGCCGCATGAATCGACTTCACATCGGGGCTGTTGAAAATTCATAGGTGAGAGCGAACCAGCCGCCGGTTTGTCTCGTCAGCTGTGATACAAGCAGAAAGAACCGCTCACGGGCTAAATGCAAAAACTAATATTGGCCACCAAGCCAAAGGGAAATCCCCACAAACATTATCCATCTGCTAAAACGCACTGCAGGTTGATCCATCCAGAAAGGGCCTTGAGATAGGTCAGAGGTCCGAGAGTAAATCCTCAAATTTGTGCTGTGCTAAATGGAGCATTATGCAACGTTTGGCGTGGCTAACTGGGGGCTTTTACTGAACATCTTGTCCCGTCGCTAATCCCGCCAACAGCAACCAGCCAGGGGCAGAAACAAACTCTGACCCTCGATACATCCACACGCTAAGGGAGATATGGGAATAGGCACATATGCAGGGACTGGAGCTGCACACACACACACACACACACATGCTGTACGTACATATCTGTACAGTAGAAGCATGTTCAGTTGCACTCAAACATGCAAACATGCTTATGTGCACAATAGTCAAACCCACTCACAATCACGTTATTTAGCCAGGACTCCTATAGAGCAATGCACGGTTTTGTTTTAAAATAAAATAAAACGTATTTAATCTCACGCAATAGCTCAATTCCCATACTAGTAGTGGGAACAAAAATCCTTCCCTGCACATTTTGACTCATTTACATTTTTCTGCTCCAAATTCAATGAAGCCCCAGAAAGTAATTTACACTTTTTCTTTCTTTTTTTCATATACCCCCTGATTTCTGTTCATTAGAGAAAATCCCCATGTTGCAACCAGCAGGGGATACTGGCGTGTTAATGGATAATAAATCTATATTTAAGGATATAGGCGAGCGGAAATCCAATTTATGTCAGGGCTCTCCACCCGATCCCCACTTTTATCCCCACGCGCGCCTGGCTGGAGGAGTAATCGGCTTTGTGTAATAAAATGATGATGATGACTTTATCTGACATTTGTAAAGGGAGGAGCCGCAGATTCCTTTAGGTCTGTGTTATCAGCCTCTATCCAGCGAACTAATCCTCACACAGACTGAGAAGGAGTGAAAGTGTTGTTCTTGGTAGTAAACACAGGGGTTACAACGAGGTGAACGCAAGGAAGGTGTTTGCTTTGTGCGCGTCCTTTTTTTCTTCTTCCCCCCTCCGCCCGTGCATACGTTGTGCCTGCCTACATGCTCTCGCCGTGTTCTCGGAGATCCTTGCCCTCTCCTGGAGGAGGATGATTACATACCGGGAGGCAAACTTTATCTCCATGGAGATCCGTGAAAGCAACACGAATACAAGAAGCATGCTCAGAATACCATCCACGTTACATGCAGAGGGAGCAGAGCGGAGACGCACAGCAGAGCAGAGACAATGAAAACGGTAACCAGCTAACTGTGAGAATTGTCCCACAAAAGCCGCGTTTTCAGACGAATCTCGGCTGATTCAGCCTAATGATCTGCGGAACACACATCACAGTCCCCCACTTCATCGGCTTCAAAACACATCAAATCTCAACCCGTGACGCGCGTTTCTCTTTTGCTCCAAATCCGCCGTTTTCTTTTTTCATGCCGCGTGGCGTGGTGTAACACTTCTGCAGCGCCTTCTCGAGGGCCGTCAATTAATGTGGCTGCGAGTTAAGTGGGCCCTCAGGGGTTAAGGTCTGTCACGTCAGATGGATCTGTTTGTGCGGAGGAACGGGAGAATCCCACACTCCACTTGTGGAGGGGAAAGAGATGCCTCAGAGCCCATCTCAGTATTCCCTTCACAAGGCCTATATGGCTTGGAGGAATTTGATCTTAGAACCTTCACGTCTCATGTAAGGAGATCTCAGAACCCCCCGTCTCCCGCTGGGCTAAACCTCTCATTCTGCTGCGAGAAAGGATTGCATATTCAGATTCCGTTTGAGAGCTCTACTGAGTGGCGTGTTCATCTTTAAGACCAGGGAATTCATAAAGTGCACACAGCGCAATGACTATAAATGATTTCCCATGGATGCAGCACACATGTTTGTGTACTGTAAATCTGATCTGCGTCTAACATTAAAATAACTTCTATTAATTATGCCTAAAACAATTTGACACGCACTGACAGGATGAATCCTGTTTTTTTTTATTCCATTATGCTGTTTTTCACAGTGACAGTGTGTGCCGCCTGTTGTAAATTAAATGGAGTGTAATGTAACAGCTACAGAAAACAGCTACATTATCATCAAAGACCAGACTAATTGATGAGTGCTCGTCTGCAGGATTGCAGAAATGAAACACCACCCCCCACCCGTCCACCAGTATGACATGCCAATCCCCTTGCTCTCAAAACAGCGCCAGCAGCAGCCATCTGAATAAAAGTCCTGTCACACAGCAAGATGGAGAATCTATAGTGAAATATCAGGGGGCGGACGCCCAAGAGTTTTCTGTTGGCTTTGAGGGTGGAGCGCAGGGCCATCATAAAAATGAAGAGAAAAAAACCAAAAACGATTGTTTCCACCTGCTGCACCGTGTATACTGTACATCTGAAATACATTCTGCACCCGGCCTTTTCATATCTCATGATAGAACAAGTCGTCCGGTTAACGTTGGTCGTCGCTCCCAGTGACACTGATAGTAACACGGGTTTCGATAGTAAAAATAGAAGGCACCAGAATATGCATTTCCCCCTCCATTCCTTTGCACCTAAGACAAGATTTGAACATGGACCAAAAGATATTTATATTATGAAACCAACCCTGCAGTGAGCACAGTGGAGCATTAAGTGGCTAAGGAAACAAATACTAGGACTTGACGGAGACCAACACAGATATGGAATGAGATTTTTTAAGCCATGTTGGCCAAAAATTCAGGTTTATTTGAGGATATAGTAAGGGTTGTATACTCGTGCTTTTTTTTCTCACTGCAACAAAAAGCAGTACCTGCTCTGAGCTGAACCATTATCCCAAACCCTCCGTCGACCAACCAGGGAAATTTTAAGTTTTAAAATCAACAAAATCCATAGAGTTTTTCAACCTTTCACCTGCATTTCTCTTGTATTCATTCTTACAAAACAACAAATCTGTGCAGCAGACAGGCAGTCACCCTGCGCTGCATCTGCAGGAGGGGGGGCTTTACCTCTCCTTTATCTCTCCTGTCTGTGGGGTCCAAAAAAACCCCCCGGGGGCCCGCAGGGCTTCAGCCCATGTGGGTTCATATGTCAAGTACGGGCAGTGGTGAAGCCGAAGACAATTCTCCACACTGTGGAGAAGCTCCTCGCCGGAGAATTTATTCAAGTGTATAGGACATAATAAGGGTGAGGGAGGATACATCTCTAGCCTTATTAACCCACTTCACTCTGTTTCCCTCTTTCTCTCTCTCTCACACCCACACACACACACACACACACACACACACATACTCACACTCACACTCAAATATGAAAAGATAAGCTGACGTGAATATGCATAATGTGCGTACGTTTACACATTTCAAGCAATGAGTGAGGCTTTTTTGATGCCTTGGTTTCCTGACCAACAATGACAACTAGAGAAATGCTAATGACAATATTTGTGCCTGTGTGTGTGTGTTTGTGTGTGTGTGTGTGTGTGTGTGTGTTTGTGTGTGTGTGTGTGTGTGTGTGTGTGTGTGTGTCCTTATGCATGAGTCATATAGGTAGGGTGGTGGGGGTCCGTGGTTTAGTCATCAGATGAGCCAGGATACCCTCTCTGACTTTGTCTTTTCTCCACCGTCTCTCTTTGCCTGCTCCCTACTCAGCATTTTATTCATGTAGTTTTCTGTCCATTTACTCTCCCCACAAGGGCAAATCAAGGCAAGGCCGCTCACTTATTGAATTAACAGCTATCGGGAAGCATTAGGCAGCGGTCCCCTGCCTGGTTTTCCACTCAATACAGTGACATTAGGGACAACACACAGACACAGAGGCTATGGCTCATGGTCCACTTGCTTGGTCGAATCAAGTCTCGGAAAAAAAAAAAAGGAAAAGTCAGGACTGGGGCTATAATTGGACATGTAGCCCCACCCCCACGCAAGGTCGGGGGGTGGGCACAGTGAGCGAGCCAGGGGGATGCTGCAGAAACATTACTGAGCCTCGAAGAAAGGGCACAGATCTGGGCTGAGGGCTGCTGGTAACATCTTATCACAGCCTGGTTTCTTCAGTCTGACTCACAGCCTTCAAGCCTGCCTGAGGACAGAGTGAGGCAAGGCTGTGCTAAGGACACACACACACTAAGACAAACACACACACAAACACACACACACACACACACACACACAAAGACACACACACACACACACACACAAAGACACACACATACACACACACACACACACACACACACAAACTCACCATACGGGTACAGGGCAAGGCCCCTTTCTTTGGTAGAGTCACAATAAGCTGTGTTACCATGGCAACTGCTACCTCATTAGAAAGTCACTGGTGGTGGCCGGTGCCCATTCACTTTCCCCTCTTTGTTTCTTTTTTTCCCTTCCTCTCTCTCCTCCGTGTTTTCTTTTCTTTCTCCATAATTGCGGCTTGAATTGTATTTGACTCCAAAGAGTTTTGTTACAAGCAGTGATACATAATAACTATTGAACTTGATTTAAAAGGAAGCAGACAGAGGTTACAAAATGAAGTTGTGTTGTCATCCTTTGCATTGATAAAAACCTTGCTCTACCTAAACTGACCGTAGCGAACAGCATTGTGAATTATGAATTATTAGAAACAGTGTAGGGCATGGACATGAAGAAACCCTGCACCCTGTAATTTAAATCTGATGTTGCTCATTTCATTTCTCCATTCTAAACTCAGTTATTGAACAGTGGATGATTTGGCAAAATATGTGACTCACAGTGGCAGGTGGGAGCGGCTATATGTTCAAATCCAAAACATAGTGGTTTTAAAGAATTCAGACCTCAATGGAATTCTTCGTTTTTGCTGACCTTCAGAAATGATACGGCAGTATCCACTGCAACAGAGCACACTTTTCACCATACGAGAGTGAGAAAAAAAATGGTCATTTCACTGGTGATTCTTTTCTTTTTTTAAGTAATGCATGCGCAAAAAAGTCCAGTCTTTGCAAAGATGAGTGTTAATATCTGTGCCCTCCCTGCCAAACATTTTTGCAAATTTTTAAAAGACAGTTTTACAAAAGAGCAGGAGCTGAAATAGTCATTTTGATGTTGATTAGAATCACAAGTGATTGCTTTTTTTTTTTTTTTTTTAAATGTTCAACAACAGCACACAGACGCACAAATCGAACAAGTAATTCCACATTGTACTAAAATCCAGGAAAAAACGATCCTGGGACTATTAGACTTAGAAAATGAATGACGAGTAAACAGCATTTTGTGCCTTGTGTCCTGATCAAGTAAAAAAAAATGTTTTCATAAAAAATGCAGCATTTCGTCAGTAGTTTCTTAGGTTATTACACGTGGGGACATAGTTTTGAAAGGCTCTTCTAATATTCAACATTTTCACTTGAAGTAGGAAAAACAGTTCCAGCACCGATACAGAAATGTGAGAATGCCATATTGCTTTTTTACCCGTCTGCACTATATCATCAGATGCATGACATTAGTGCTTTAATATCGCGTACGTATACCGTGGGCGTAATTTCATGAACATTATTTTGTCTCCCGAGGCATCGGTGTTTCACTTAGTTCTGGGTCTTTTATCTATTTATGCATCAAATCAAAAGGGACAGTGGACCACATTTAGAGAGTGGAAAGTGTATCCTGAAGAATTTAATAAGAAAAGAGATCTTGATGGATTACAAACCTTCTCCACATCTGAGACATTTTCAGAATGATGAATCACAAAGGTCTTTTATGCTCCTCTTTCTTTGCTCTCTATTCTCCTGTCTCTCTTCTCCTCTCCCGCTTCCCCTGCCTCCCCTCCTTCTCATCTCGTGAGCCTTGGATTTCAATTGTAAGAGATTACAGGAGCATAGCCGGACCATGGCCCGTCGAGGATCTTTTATTAAAATTCATATGCATATGAAACAAGCCAATTCTAAGCTGTCGGGGAGCAGCTGAACCCCGTGACTCCACTGTACATAAATATATATATTTGCAGGAGTCAGTTTGTGTGGTGGTGAATATACAGTATGTGTGTGTATGGGGGAGTGTGTGTGTGTGTGTGTGTGTGTGTGTGTGTGTGTGTGTTGTGTGTGCCTATGCCCATGTTCCATTTCGCCTCTTAACCGCTTAACCCTGCGTTGTCCCGGGCCACCAGGGCCACCAGTTATGTATCAGAGGCCGCGACTGGTGTTTCCCACCAGGATCTGATCGTTAGCAGGACTTCTGGCTCTCTGTCTTCAAGGTTAAACAGGACTCCGAGGGTGTGTGGGGATGTGCGTGTGGTGGAGGAGGGGGGCTCAAAATCTGCAAACAAGTGTGGAGCCTGGCAGTCAAGGCTATCGAGGAGCTGATATCCCGCCGGTGGAGGGAGCAGAAGGAGACTAATCCTTCATACATAATAGATAACCAAAGCCTCTAAAACACAGGGACGCTCGCTGCCTGCGCCGCAGAGGCCCCTGCCACTGCTAACAGATCAGACATCAGGCATCCCCGTCCTCGCCACCTTCATTAATACTCAATTACAACAGGGCCCCTCCAGCCCGACACCATTGTCTCCTCCTTGAAAAGCAGACCTCTGTCAAGAGAACAGGTATGGCCGACCCCCCCGTCCCCCCCGTCCCCCGTCCCCTGTACACAGAGATAAAGCCGTGCAACATCTCTGTCGCCGCAGTTCAGAGGAGAGAGGGGCCCCGTCTCCGGAATAACCCGAATAGCGACGCCGCTCGTCGCCGCCACCTCGCATTAGTCCGTCGTGCCGTCGTGATCAAAACAGGAAGGCGGTGACTAGATCTGAGGGGGGACTTGGTGTTGATGCTCGCAGCTCATTGCGGCGGTTGTATCATAAAATGAGAACAAACATCGGCAGCGTTCCGTTTGCTCCGTGGGCACTCTGAAGTCTGTGCCACAGCAGCACAGCACATTCATTTCAGGCTACGTCGAGGCTGCACGCTGTAAGTGGTCTATTCCCGCAGTATTCTCTGCAAATGATATGAGAGTTGACACATGCACAAGAGCATTTTGATCAAGTGACAGTGTACCTAAGCACCAGTGTCTTCGGGCTGTCTTATCAAAGACTTATTTATGGTTAAAGCTTTTTATGGTATTGATTATTTCGTTTCACACGTTACACGTTTTTTTTGTTGTTATAAATTTGTTCGCACAGTTGCTTATTGTTATACTACATCCTCTTTGAAATGGATGACTCATGTTTTTCATTTTCATAAAAACAGGGCTGTTTTCGCCCAGTTTTGTGCATTCCGTAACTTTCTGTTTTCTACTACTGAAATTTAATTCCTTTCATTCATTTTAGTAGTTATAAGAATCACTAAATACCTCTTTTATCAAATCCCCAAAAAGCTCTGCAATTTCGCAAAGGGACAAAAGCTGTATGCACTGACAGACTGGCTCTTTTTTGTAAATACAGTGTTTTTTTGTAAAATAGATGTGGTCCCATTTGCGAGGGTAATTCCTTTCTTTCTTTCTTCCTTTTTAAAAGATGATGTGTTTTGTCATGATTTTTCATGTTCACATTTAAACCATGTAATTTAAGGCACATGGATTTCACTGTTAAAACTACGGAATAGGGGCAGGCATGAGAAATGAAAGAAAATTTGAAGAGGTTTTTTTTTAAAATTTTATTTAACATGTCAAGGAAAAAGTTAAAGTGTTAAAAAGTCGAACTAAGCAAAGAGGAGGGTGATTTTTGAAATCCTCCTAGGTTGGCTGTGTCAATGTCAAGAATAAAGGAATAGGTTTACATTATCATCACTATCAACATTTGATTTTATTCTCAACATTTCAAATGTATTCTCAAAAAGCAAAAAAACACCTTTTGAGTGCACCTTCTGTTGAGCCATTGCAAAGTAATAAAAATTGGTTTCTTTCCTGGGCTTTTGTAACCATTCCAAACATTTGTAGTTGGAAGGCACTACGCTGAGTGGAAGATGTCACTAATAATACTTCCTGGCATCGGATTAGTCACTCGGGGAGTGCTGCTGTTGTTGTTCTCGTTAGCGAGTCCCTGCATGGCTTCCTCTCTTCCCCTCCTGTTCCCTCCGCTCAACCTTTTACATTGCCCCATCTATCCCCATTATACTCAATTTCCTTCTCCCGCGCTTCTTTTTCTCGTCTCCGTCTTTATTACCAGAACTTTGGCTCCCTTGTTGCCTTTTGGCATCTGTGATTTTTCCCGACCAAAAATAACCAAGCAGGTAGAGTTCTCTCGCTGCGTCTCAGAGAATGAAAGAAAAGAATCCGAAAGGCATTTTCCTTCCCTTCGTTTCCTCTCTGCGTCTTTCTTTTTTTTTGTTGCATGGCTCCCCAGGCAGCGGGGTCCCCGTGGACTCCCGGTGTGATCTGTGGGTGTTTAGCTGTTAATCAGTCAGACTAATTCTATGGCCAAACACTGCCGCGACGTATAATTCCCCGTCCACGAGGAGAAAGGACGTGGAGGCCATGGGCCAGCCCGGAGACCGATGAGCCACACTAGCATAATTAAGGCCAGCTCCTCCCCCGGGACGAGCCTGCACGTCCTTCTCGCTCTTTCTTTATCTCTCTGTCTATCTATCTGTGTCCTTTCTGGCTCCCTTTTTTTCTTTCTTCTCTTTCTTATCTCCCTTTGTATTATATTGTGGCTCTGGGGGCGGCGGGATGAAAAAATATTTCATCCTTTATCACTGTTGCTTACATTGCAAATAAGCAAAAGAGATCTATAAGCAGGAAGAAGGTTGCCATAGTGTTTGTGTTAGTCGTCTGTCATCAAGGTATTAGAGGGTATTTACTGCTCCCCACATCACCACCAAACTAATTGCATGCTTGATTATTATTCTTCTTCTTTCTTTTTTTTACACGAAGGAGATTTTCACATAAGCACACTGAGCTGGTTAAAGCCACTTCTTTCCACATAATAGCTGTCAATTCCCCATTTAATTTTCAGCCAGTTAATAAGGATTAGCTCGAAAGTCGAGAGGTGGAAACTGAATAACCACTGCTATCATCATTTCATATTTATGGTAAAATCAATACAAATCTTTACAAGAACAAAATGGTTCAAATGTATTATTTCTTTAATTCCCGGTATCATTGCTATTGATTTTAATGTATGCCTCATTTGAAATATTTTCTGGGTTTGAATGCTTTCTAACCCTGCTAAACATTTCGTGACAGAGGATGTGTGTGTGTGTGTGTGTGTGTGTGTGTGTGTGTGTGTGTGTGATTACTGTGCACACATGCAGCCTATGTGAAATTAGATGTAGAGTTCTGATGTTAAAAGCGTTGAGCACAGTATGGGTGCAATCCACACTGCCATCCTTGTAAATGCGACCCGTGTTACCAGTGGGAGCCGCACTGTAGCTTTGTTAGCAGCAGCAGCAGCAGCGTGTGACAACTGTGGTAGTGGAAGTGGTTGTTACTGCTGATCTAGCTGTGAAACCCAGTGCCATGTCTCCAGGCAAACTGGAAGATACCATCACACACACACACACACACACACGCACACACACACACACACACACGCACACACGCACACCCGCACACGAACAATCCAAATTGTAGGGAAGGACAGCAGGAATGAGATGGAACATAGACAGTCGTCCTTTCCTCCCTCCTCACACCTGAGAATGCAGTAGGCTGTGTGTAAGAGCTCTTCTCTGTAACTCTCCCCATCAAACTCCCCTCCTCCTCCTCCTCCTCCTTTACTTTCTCCTCTCACTGCGGGCGACTGGTTTGATCTCTGATCCCTGCAGTCCTGCCACTTTCCTCCCTTCCCCCAAACCCAACGCTGTTGTTTACCTCAACCTACACGGATCTGCACTTTTCCCACACAACACACACAACAGAGCAGCTCCTGTGGCATGAATACGCCGCGATGTTCTATCGTTGTACGTAACTCTCGGCTCTCCACAAAGCTCCACAAAGCTCAGCCAACACGATCGGAGGCATTTATTGGATTTGCTATTTTTGTTTTATTTAGACATTGCCTTTGCCTTGCATTGTTGTTGTGAAGCAGTAATTCCCAGGTGAGATATAAGAGAGAAAATAAGTGAAAAATAAAAGAAATAAGATATATTAAAAGAGGCCGAAATCGGTGTTCCAACAAATTGCCTTGCCCTGCAGCAACCTCTTAGTACTGAGAGCAACGGTTTGATGAAGCACCACCCATTCTCCCTCGAACACAGCACACCATCACAGCGTTGGAAGGGACGGGTCTAATGTTACTAAGCAAATGTTTTCCTTTTTTAGCCCTAAAATACCATCAAAAAGCCACAGAAATATTTCTTTGGGGTCCCTCTGAGTGTCTACGTTTGCACTCGTCAGGGATCCGGCGCAGCGCCACCGGAGCCGTGATTGGTGCGGAGAAGTCTCCAGAGAAAGAACAGACCTTCCCTTCAAAGATCAAACACTCCACTATTTAATTTCATTTTCCAGTATGGACCTTTCAAATGGCTCTCGGGGGGACTTGTTTTCTTTGAGAACCTTCAAAGAAACATGGCGGAAAAATGTTCTCCCTATCCACGTCGCGTGAGTCTTTTGTCCCCTCTCTGCTACTGACATGAACGCTAATAGTTGTGCTTCTGTGTTAAAATAGCATTAGTCATTTGGTTGAGCCCCTCCATCTTCGACGAAAAGGCATTGTGCTGTAAAACCAGCAGCATGTTTCCAGCCTCCGAACCAAGTACTCAAGGGGGGAGAGTAGCAGTTGTTGTTTTCTAAGAGCTCCATTCATTCCAGGCTGGCGAAAAAAATGCACCGAGGCATATGGCGGCTTGATTTAGTCAGCTTGTAAAATGATTTCAGGAGCTACATTTGGATGAAGATAACAAAGTAACCGAGCAATTAAATGGAGTATGGTCAATTTGGAGCACCTGACAGCGCAGATCCAGCTGTGGCGGAACATCTGGCGGGAAGCCGTCGATCCGGTTCTCCGTTTGCGGAATCACTGGCGCGCCTCGTTAGGATTAGGGTTCCTTCGTGTTCGCGTTGCTTTTGCTCGCAATAAGACGTTACACTCCTTTTTTTAAAGACACATTCGCAGGTTAACTCAAAGAGCTGTGGCATCCGTCAGCTGCGCGCGAGAGAGAAGGTGTTCTCTCGCCACCTGGCAAATGAAAAGGGCATTTGCTTTCTTTTCCCGTGGAATACTGGCATGCGGCCCTGCTCCCTGGACTGTATTGACTACTGAGCTGCTGTGAGATTTGACGCTGGACCTGAGTTAAAGTTTCTTTGACCCCGAGTCACCTCGCAATTCACTAATCATCAAATGTGTCACATAAGCTTGAAATATATAAATATATATTTTCCTCAGCGCAAAAAACTGAATCCCGGTTACCATGTATGAAGGTTGGGGATCAGACGAACGCGATCAACAGATGTGAAACAAATGGGAGTTAGTGAAACAAATGGTTTTGAACTCAGGCTGCGGTCCGCGTGAGTGCCGCGCGGGGCCCTCAAAGACAGCAACAACTATTATTAATGGTAAACAATGAATAAAAAGACCATAATAGGACACGCGTGATTAGATAAAGAGGGAAAAGGTCACGGCAGGTTGATGCATCTGTCTCATTAGCCGCTTTATTTGTGTCCCTTCGTTTACCCTTCATTAGCCCGCTTGTTCTATCCACTTTCTTCCCTAAGTCTCTCCATTCATTAGGGGCCTCTCTATGTGTGAGTTTTCGAAGTGTAATGGCTTCCCACAGTGTGTCTGTCTTTCCAAAATATCACCCCCACCGTCTCTACACAGTGCACTACTTCTGACACGAGCACTATGTGCAGAAGGCAGGGCATAGGGATTAATTTGCCATGTGTGTGTACCTCAGCAGCAGACAGGGGTAGAGACTGTGACTGAGGGCTGTCTGACAGCAGCGACGGAGCCCTCCTCACTGGATCCCTCACGTCTCCTGCACTGCACTTGATGTCACAGGCAATGAGGGGAAGAAAAAAAAAGGGGGGAGGTCTGCGATAGGAGGAGGAGGAGGAGGTGCGATTGTAGCCCTGTGCGAATGAGAGACAGAGAGACAGACGGACAGAGGCAGGGTGGGAGGCAGAGGGGAGAGATACGGGAGGAAAATGTGCCGTGGCATCCGGGTGAAACTGAGTGAGGGGATGGGTCCCAGCACAGAGAGAAAAACAGAAGTCCAGCACCAGTAGGTGAGGAGGTATCACTGCAATGCAGCTCAGTGCCAAAAGAGGTCATGTGTGTGCTGCAGATTCATTAGTTTCAGAAGACATTAATATCCTATAATCATTACGGCAAAGAACATTCTGTATGTGTGCGGCTTTATTAAGCACCATTCCATAAACCTTGGGTAAAGTTTGAGATTAATGAAACTGTCTCTACACTATCCTGATTTGCAGTTCATTTGTCAATGTTCTCAAGAGAGAGAGGGAGAGAGAGAGAGAAAAAAAGGTTTCCTCAGATGTGACTACATTTATTGAGGGATTTTAATTAGAACACTGATGCTGCTTTGTTCTTCCTTTTGCTCTCATTTTCTCTTTGCATTTTCTCCCTATATTAATTTGTCTGTTTGCATTAACAGACCGTGCTGTGTAGATGCTCTTTTATACATGGTTATATTGGTCTTTGAGGGGAAATAAGAAACATTTGGAAATAGCAAGGCTAGTTGGCAATGAAGACAGTAAACTGCATGAATGAGACAAATGTGACAACTATGGAAAGGAACCCTTCTTATCCATATCCCAAGAGGAATACTAACTCGACAGCATGATGATTCCGACCAAAGGTTGACTGACATAAAGAGACAGGTGGCTTAAATTGTTAACATTAAAAAATATGTGGACAGGAAAATAGGTTGTAGGCCGCACAGTGTGTACTTCGGTCAGTAGTGTGCAATAGATGATGACAGCACATTTCTTGAAAGATAAATTAACCACTGCGATGGGAAATGCCCATGTAGTGTGTTTAAGCTTAGATGCTGTAATATGTGTGTATATATATATATATTACATATTACACTACATACAGTTCAATGTAATTATGTATGTACATTACATGTAGATTAGTGTTCCTGGAAGCCTTGAAATAAGTACATTTGTATCAATTATCATAAATATAAGCACCAAAGGCTTGATGTTGCACATACTGTACATCCAGAGTGTTGTGTTGAAGGTTGCACTTACTGTAAAGGCACTTACTGTAAGCCTTAGTTGTCGTGGGTTCACAAGGCACATCGCTTTCCACCTCTGCAGAACGGACATCTGGACAAGTTGCATTCCCATCTCTATGTGCCATTAAAATTATAGTAATTGCAAAGAAATTCTCCATGTATTTGTACTGCTGTGTCTTGACCTTTCCCAGCCAGCAGGGGATATGGTAATTTACTTCCGAGGGAACAGTGAGACCAGCCCTGCTCTCCTCTCTGATGATGAACTCAACAATTGCATGCACCACACCTGCAATATTACAGCATCGTTCATGACAGCCCATCGCTGCTCGCCCTCTTAATAAAGTAATGTCTGGAGTGGATGTGAGCGCTTTGTCTGGGAGGGTATGCAATGGGCTGGGGAGTAATGAGCAAGTCTGAGATAAATAATGGATCGCCGTCATTCACATTACAGAGGAAATGACTGTAATGGTGCTTGCCGGGTGAAAGACCTCCATCTAACACATTAACACTCAGGACAAAGACGGAGAGCAAAGGGGGACAGAAGGAAGGAAGAGGATGAGAGTGGATGACATCAAAGTGGAGGAGGGAGGACTCATCATCCACGAAACATATCCTGCCACTTGAGGGCTGGCCCGAAATGGAGTAAGGAAGGAAGGCGAGGAAACGAGCACATGCCTATTCTGAGGCTGGGATTGATGGGAACACCTAAAACCCGCATTACCAAAGTGACTTATGTCAGAAGGAAGTTATCTCTCTCCCCAATCCTCATACCTTTCTCCTGCAACCCTCCCACTTACTCGCCCAACCCTCCGACCCCTGCTCGCTCTCCCTCTCTCTCCACCGTGCTCTCCCAGGGCAATAGATACAGAATGGTCTGAATGTGAGCCTACAATAGTGGAGATAAATGGGATTTGAAGCACAGGCTATAAGGAGTGGCAGTCATTAGACAGTAAGTGAGCCAAGCGAGTTGTTAGGACATGAGCAGTGCTAGTCGTTAGGAAGGGATGGAGGGAGAGAGATGGAGCGATGGAGGGAAGGGAAGGAGGCCACTGGCTGTTTGTTCTAGGACTAAGTGCTGGATAATGAGATCAGACTGACATGACCCGGCCCAGAGCGGAGAGAGACAGCTTGGCCATTACACCTCTCTCTCTCTCTCTCTCTCTCCTTCTATCTCTTGATCTCATTCTCTTTGTCTTACACATACTTTCTCTTTCTGTCTGTATTTCTCCGCCTCTTATCTAAATCTCTTTCTCTTACACCTGCTGCTACAAAGTGCATCGCCGGTGGCATATGCAGTCTGAAGCAGACAAAACAATCGATTCAAACAAGTATATGTATAATAAAACGGATCGTAAAGGCCTGAGACAACCCACACCGACGGTTGACCTCAAAGTACTTGATTGAACAGCACCTCAAATCGCGTACCGTCAACTGAAAATGTCTGTAACTTTTCACAACCAGACAAGCTAGCCCACACTTATACTCAACAACTGGCCAGTTGTACAGAAATTACACCGAGCTGGAATCCGTCACTCGTGTTTTCTTTTGCCATGCTTCGCTAAAACTATTTCCATTGCAATTTGTGAGTTCAACACCTGGAATGTCTTTGAAGAGAAAACTGCCCTGGTATGTGCTGTTTGTTCACAGTTTGCCATTGTATCAAACCAACCCTTTCTCACGATGGCTGACATTTCGACCAGCTCTAGAGTGTGGCCCTCTGGAGCATCCAATAACAGTTGTATGAACTGCTATGCTAAACGGTGGTTACACAACACTGAGTATGAGCAGCTTTGTTCCAAGTTGAGACTGGACTTTACACTGTGCTTCCCACATTTTTACGTCTGACCCTGCTGCAATATTCGGGAGCATTCCGGACCTGCTGGACTTTCCAGTCGCCCAGCCTCTTTCCGCTAAAGCTGTTTTCAGACGTGAATTTTTCCAGAGTTTGCCCTTTGACACGTGTCAGAAGATGGTGCCCCCGAAAAATCACGAAACCATGTGTTTGTTCCATGTTTTGCAGTGACACTCGTGTTGTTGAGACAGGCTCCCAATGGTCCAGAGTCTGCAGATCACTCTTCCTCAACTCTTGGGTCGCCCCTCGATCATGACAGAGCCTACGGATCAACTTTATTCAAGAACTTTTTGTTGAGAAGCCACAATAATTCCTCCGGTATGGCTGATTGCAGAGTCAGTGTGGCTGGATCCCATGCGGCTGAAGTCTGGACTCTACCACAGTGAGTGGGGAAAACAAATCCATCATGTCCCTCCACAGTGCACTGGCTGCCAGCAGGTTTCCCGGAGCTGTGACCTGATCGGGGAGAGGAGGAAACCTATCCCTCTGCATATTATGGACAAGGAGATGATGATGGAAAAGCTGGACAACTTTTCACTCCTGGCAACCCTGGGCGGAGGGCGGCTTGCATGTTGCTCAGAGAGATAAAGCAAAGTCCTTTGGAACGACAAGGGAAATTTTAGGCTAAGGAACTTGAACCCACTGGGCAAGACACAACGAATCTATGAATGAAACCAAGGCAGAATCAGAAGTGCTACTGAAAGCCAAGATTTCTTTGGGTTTTCTCCATCCACTGCTAAGCAAATAATACACACTGTCATGGATCTGTGTGTGAGTGTGTGGCAGGAGGTGCGGATGTGGGCGTGGCTTCCTCTCTGGTCACCTGTCGCTGATCTGCTCATCAAATCTGGTTCAAAAGCTCTGGCTTCCCGTGTCCTCGTTGCCAGACCGTTTTACTCTATCCGCCGTGTGTTGTTCACGGTTGAAAAACCGGTTCGCTTGTGCTCACATTATTCTCTTGTGCCTTAGAGGAAACTTCCAGCGCTCTGGATGATCCTGAACCAGCCTTGCCTCAAAGCCCAGCCGCCACGCCGACGCTGATCTCTGGTCTCTGTAATCTGCATTGGAGTTCAGCTAAGTAAAAACCACCTAACACACACGTGAAAATGTGATGTGGATGTGAAATGTTCGTTCTGCGATTCTCTGCCTAGCAACTGCTTCTGACTGGACCAAATAACTCGCCGGCAGCACTGTTGGTACCACAACAACATTTTGGATGGAAAAGATTTATGTTGCCTCCCGCCACAGACCAAAATGGATTTCCAGCCGTTTGAGTAATTATATTACTAACCAACTTAAATGAACTAATTTAAAATAACAGCAAACAGACAGGATTTTGTGGAGCAGTGGATGGGCTGGGGTGTAAGCTTCGACCATGTTCTTGATGTAGGAAGGGCCTGAACCATTTACAGCATGGTAGGCAAATACCATTGCCTTGAGTCGGATCCAAGCCACCGCGAGGAGCCAGTGGGATGGGACCAGCTGCATTCTGGATGAGAAAGCGAATATTTAAGGGTGAAAAGTTAGATTTTTCAGACGATGCAATCTTTCTTTTGGTTGAGACTGTACATGCAGTTGCTGAAAGTATAAAGGAATTCAAGATGTTATTTATAAAAAAGAGGAACCCGTTGCTCATTTCACTAGCTTCGGAAGAAAGCCGGTTGAAAAAAAAGTATGTCACTGTTGTTTTTAAACTACTAAGTTTTATTTTTCTTGACAGGTAATGATGGAAAGGTAGAACAGTGGCAGCTGCACTCCGTTTGATAACCAGAAGAATAACTCGGTCGCTGCAGCCCTTTCTGTGCAAATTTAATCTGGGTGGCTTTGTGTTTGCCAAAGCACAGAGCATTACTGTTTGACTGATAGACAGTTGTTTGGAGACAACCGTCAATTGTTATTTGGCAGCTTATTGATTGATTTCCTGGATGACTGTGATGCAACACTTTTAGATTTTTGGTTGATTTTTGGTCTTTCTCTTTACACACATTTTACCCGTGCGGTGTCCAGACGCATGATAATATTTTACTTAATTATTCCAAAAGTTAGGACTGAACTGAAGGACACATTGAGGCCCTGAGAGAGACTCTTAGCAATTGTATGTCACTTCCACTGGGTGAGCGAAAATGGATGCTGCGTCAAAGACACACTGAGACACACATGCTGGAAAGGAGGGAATGCTGCTTCAATTTTTTTTTTCCCTTTGAAGCACCCATGACATCATGTTAATGGCTCTACCATGATATTTAACTGATAACGTGCTGAATAATTTCAAAGACATCTCACCAGATTAAGAACGATTTACTAAGTCGCTCCCTCTTGTCACGTCAATATCGCTGAATGGGTGTAGTGCATATACACATAATTTAAGACCAACAACCTCTGAAGCGTATTAAACCATCGTGGTTTTTTGTGAACATTAACAACACAGTTTTTACAAAACTACGTATTGTACAAATGTAACTTATTCAGTGTTAATTCTTTAGATATCTAAATGTACAGCAGACTAAGACTTCTGATTTTCAACCTAAAAGACAAGGACACCCTGCTTTCTGCTTTATTAATTTGAATTCATAAAACCTACTTGTACTTGATGCTGCTGTAACTTAGAATTTTTCCAACAGAAGTATAGCGACGGGTAGAAATGCAAAGTAGTGTCAAACAGGTTTGCTGAGAGACACACACTAGCACGCACGCACTCACACACACACACACACACACACACACACACACACTCACAAACATTGTGTCAAACATTGTCACAAAGTGTATACACTTGTCACACGTACCAGAACATAAAAATACTCATGCAAGAAGTGAGATCCAGGCAGCTGTCTGTGTTGTTCTGTGATGTCCCGGGGAAACGTTAGAGAAAGAGTGCGTGGAGTGAAGCAGGGCTTTAACTAAATCAGGAGGGGGTCTGCTGAAACAGTTTCTCTTCTCTCCCGTGAAACCAGCAAGGGGCATTTGGAGAGAACGGAACCATTTTAATTTCCAAACAAGTGGTTGTTAAGAATCCCACCGGTGCTTTCAACTTCAAAACATACATGCGATCCCACGTGCAATAACACCCTTGGAGATGCATAATTCATTGCCACATACAGTACATTTGCATACATTCTCGTGAACACTTAGACATAATGTGCATTGTTACTGTAAGACTCGTGTTGAAATCAGAAATTCAGAAAACATGCAGTCCACGCTGAGTACATGTTATTTTAATTGAGCAGTCGTACAGTCTGGGTCTCAGCTGCAAATGGTAATGAGTGAGTGGGGGTCTGTGTGTCGATCCGCAGGCTCTCCAGCCCCCTTCTCATCTGTTGTCCCAACGAGCAGCTTATGTCTGTGTCTGGACCTGACTTTTGACAGGTTTTCTTGTCTTTTACACACAAACAGCAAAGAACCGCTTTAAATTCCATCATTCGGAAGTTGTTTTTTGTTGCCCTCGCCGTGTTTTGTTTCACTGATGCATCCCTTAACTGCCATCCCTTGTGGAAAATAACCACTTGAAGTCTAATTTGTTAGTCCCTGTATGTGCTCGTGTGTGTGTGTGTGTGTGTGCATGGACGAGCACGTCCGTGCACATCGCTACCTGTTTGCATAGGAGTTCACCCTGTGCTTAAATCCTGAGGTGAGATTGAAGAACGCCTTGCAACCGCACGACAAAGGGGAGATGGGCTCTGCTAACAAATTGACAAAATGCCAAAGCAAAGCCAATTGTGTTTTTCGCTGCCAGGTATTCCTTAATTCGGGGGAAGCAAATTGAACTCAACTGGCTTTTCTGTTTGACGAAATGTCTGTGAGCAATTTAGGGGGACATCTTTCCATAAAGAAGCACTGTCTGCTTTTTTCCCCTTTATTTTTCATTTCAGAGTTCTCATTTCAATCGACTTTTCATCTGTCCTACCCAATGCTGCTTATAAAAGGACTCGCATAAAACCACACCCTAACCAGTTCTAATGAACTGAGAAAAGGGAATTATACAGCTGAAGTGGGTGTGATAAAAACAAGGCTTTAATGTCGGTATGATGACATTAGTCTATAACAGTTCCTGTAACTGCACATTTGTGGACGGAGAGCTCGGATGGTGTTGGAGCTGCTCGCTGAGCCTTGCTGTCACGGCCACCGGTGGTCCAGCATTGCCACCACTTCTCTGAACTGAAGAAGCCTCTTAAAAGAGAGGTGATGAACGTCTTCAAGAAACATCATCCGAGTCCTGTTGCTCCTGAGTCAACACACTAGTTGATAACCATGACCTGGATGAATGAGAATCTCCACAGACATTTCACCACTACGGTTTTCTGTTCCTCGTGCTCTGCCACAGTATCCTGTTGAGTGGCAACAATCTTGATCTGGAAGTCATGCAGGAGTTCTGTTCAGTTATTCTCAATTAACTTTTCTGGTTTCCCCCTTTTGGTCTTGACACAGCCTACGACCTGTCTTGAAGGCATCTTTTGTTGCACTGGAACAGTTCACCTCATTTCCCTGATCTCTGTTGATCAGTCCAGTATGTTTTTTGTTTTTTTTCCAGCCAATTCTTGTATTTTCTCATCTCATTCATCTCTTTAATCCACCACATGTCCATCCCATAGGAGCTGTAGGACTCTCTCCATCTACAAATGCTGCTGAGATTGATTCTCGTAGCATTTTATTCTCGTCTGACAATTCTTTGACACACTTTCTTAACCCTGCCCTTCAAGCCGTTGTGTTTTGTTCGACTGGTGCTTTTTTTGTGTGCTTGACTTTTGTTGGAATCCTCAAATCAACATGACAAGTTTCTCCATGTCAGCAGCTTCCATGTCCCGTCTTGGCAGTGAAATGCGCTAAATACCAGCTGGATATCCGATGACTGGAAGGATGTGATGTGTCGCTGGCTTCGATCTTGTTATTTCAGTTTGAGCATGAGTACCTGTCTAACTCTGTCAAGATACATGGATGTTAATGTCTCTCTTGAGTTGTCATGGCTCCTATCCAACTGTGGACCCCCCATGTATGTGCAGCTGTTCTTTGTTCCACTGCTAGTTTGACTCTTCCACTGCTAACTGCCTTGCTCGTCGTTAATCTGTTGTTGCCCCAGCTATGTTACATAATGCAAGCAGCCCGGAGCCGACACACAGAGTTGAATAAATTAAACAAAAATGAACCATTAGCCAGCTGATTGTTGTGTGTATTTTCAGGTATCCAATCTGAAATCGTCCAAAGTCTCATCTGAACTCTTTATTCAGAATGTTCATTTTTATAAATCAAATGCAAGAACAAAAAGCAATGTAAATTTTGTTCTTATTTGGTTTCTCTCTTTTTCTCCTAATAATTGCTAAAAATAACTGATAAGAGTATCCTTAAGTACTGGAGATTAGCAGTATTGGTAAGAGTAGCAGTACCGTTAAAATCCCAACGATACCCATCGCTTTCCACGGGCCTTGTTGTGCCACCGCCGCAGAAGCAAACCGATCTCTTTCTCACATTCAGTGTCTCTCTACTGTAGCATCTGTGAAATCCGACGCTACAGTAGTAAGTGACTGTGCAGAACCTCTCGATACTGATAAGTGATGAATTGAAACAACAATTATATTAAATTAAACTATTGGCTTTATTTCACAGCTCAACTCTCCTGCTCAGACTCTCATTCCTCGCGATATGACATTTGAAAATGAGAGTGGATCTTAACCTTGCACAGTGATTGGCCACACACTTCTCCGATCTGCTTCAATACGTAGCACGTCACTTTTTTTCTTTGATGTGTCTCATCATAATCGTCTAACCCTAAGTAAATACATCCGCCAATCCACTGTTGACAAAATGACTGGTAGCCAATTGATTTACTTCTTGTAATCTAGGAAATAAATAGAAAAGAAAAAGTTATTTTCATTATTAACAGCAAGCTGTATCGGCTGAATCCACCATCGCCGCAACAGCAGTTAAGTTGGCTTCGCAGTAAACAGTTCTGAATAGTCTGACCTCAGTACTGGATGGGATCATTACTCTCAACAAATATCTAATAAGAACTGACTACATGAGTGCTGGCTACATTTTCTGGAACCATAAGTACCCATCCAGCAGGGGTTTGCTCGTAGTACTGAGACATGTCAGCAAAGGGCAACAACTTAGTGTGGATTCAGTAGACAATGACATGCGTCACCACCCACACTGCTAAGAGTAAGCCACACGTTGTCATAGAAACTCATACAATATAGAGTCAGTTTGCACCATAGAGTCGAGGTTGGGATGCTGACATCACAGTCAATGTGTAGCTAACGCTGTAATGTATATATGACATGAGTTGGTGGGACAAAAAAAACTTGTTTGGTTAGAGGGAAGCAAAAAAAAAGGAAAAGCCTCACTGGATGTGCTGCTACAAATGAGCTCATCATATCCATTCATTTCAGATTCGAACTGTAATGAAAAGATCGGAGCAGCTTTATAGAAAATATCTGGCAAAAACTAACAGATGCGAGCAGCGAGTATTAAATCGTCCTCTTAGCGTACCCTCACTGCAATAGATTTATTATGGTCTGCAGGTGCCCTTGATGAAACCAAAGAATCCGCAGCCAATCACAGCGTGTGCAGGTTGGACACAGCTGAGCTCCGGACCGGGGTCAAAGCGTGGCAGGTGGCGCTCCACAGCTGCCTGGGCACATCATCTCTCAGTTGAGCCATAACACGGAGCGCAGAGGGACTGTTTTGCTCAGTGTTGATTCTTATCTGCCACACTTAAATTAATTTATGTTGCCGTGCACCTAACTGCACGGCTCTGTTACTACTCGAATCTGCATTTAATATGTTGTGCAAGGATCCCTCATCTCTTATCTCGCGTGCCACCGGTTTAAAATGACTAATTGGAAGAAAATACTCCATATTAATACAGATTATCACAGTGGGTAATGCATTGCTTTTCCTAAGACACTTTTACCGAAAGCTTAAAAATAAAGAAACAGTCACCATAAAATCACCAGAGGGCTAATCCAAATTCCCCAGAGCCTTTCAACTTAAGCCAAATGCGACAGCAAAATCAATGTTTCAGGAATTTTGACACTCAACACACGCCATTTAATTGCTAAATCATTGAGAGAAATAGCAAGAAAATGCAAATGTTTCTTCTTGTAATAAGCCTCATGAAATTGTTGAGACTTGTCTTTTAATCCACCAGTCAAGAAAAACAATTGCCTGTGCCAAGACTTTCGCAAGCAATAACTATATAATATTCCACAGTGTGATCTGTCCTTGCCTCTCCATTGGAGATGTGCCTTGGGTGGACTGTCAATACTGTGTGACTAGGGCATTTGAGAAAGAGGTGAAGACGCAATAAAGCAGCATCTATCTTTGCGGATGCTGCCCTGCGTCACGAGCTGGATGCCCTTTAGAAACAGTTATATATCTGCAATGAACTCTTGATAGGATTCCAAGATTTTGGGCCCCGGTCACTGGTTTTACCACTGATTAAGGAATCTTTTTTTTTGGTCTTTTAAGGTACTCTAAAGCACTGATAGAAACTCCCTTTATTGGAGTTGGAGACTGTTCAACAGACAGTCATTTCCTTGGTGAGTTACTGATGGATGAATTCAAAACCGCTCTCCTGCCTACAGCACAGACAAGCTGTAATTGTGAGAAACAGCTGGTAGTATAATCTCCAACTGCGAGAGGAGGAAGGGCAATTTGAAAAAAAACAAAAAAAAAACTTTTAAAAGATCTTGGAAGCTCCCCAACCCAGTAAATGAGATCATCCTCATCTAAGAGCTGTCTTGGCACCTACAGGCAGCAATAAAGCAACCAGCACCTGAAGTCTGACAGAACAAACAGGGTCTGACAGAGCAGCCCTTCACGATCATGCTCTTTTGGGGGGTTTATACTTCTACTGGTTTTCCAATCTGCTAGCGTATTCATTGCAGTCAGCTGGTGTTCCAGGTGACAATCACTTACTGATTTTACGCACCCTAAAACTTAAACTTAAAGTTGACACAGATTTCCTCCATTAGGTCCTTGGTGTATGTTTTTTTCTTTTTTCAATGTACCAAACAGAGACAATGTGATGATTTATACTGCAGCTATAATGTATTTTGATAGACGATATGTATCCAGCTGCTTATATTCATCAGGTGGTTTGAATTCGTAATAAAAGAGCAATGACTCATGGTGCAAACCTGAGTTGTGTTAAGGTAAGATGGCATTTGCTTGCTTTTACATATCTACGTATCTCTTTGTTTGGCAGTGTATTTAAAGTTGGTCATTTGTGCATATGACTCTTTTGGACAGTTATTATCTAGGAGCTATGATTTTAATTCAAAAGAAATTCTCAATCGCAGAATGTGTAGTGGGAGAGGTCGGCGTGTTGTGACCCACAGTGCCCCTGAATGTTTGCCCTGAATTTAGTATGCGATGTTGGTGATGTTATATTTTATTTTATTACATTTATTTATTCATTGATATTTTATTTGGTTTTGCTTTAAAGCTAAAAAATAAAAAGATTAGATCTTGGCAATTACGTTATTAAAAGCTGTATTTAAAGTGATGCTCAAACCTAAAACCTAAATACAAATTCAATGCTGTTTCTGAGAAATTAATATTCACTGTCACTTTCGAAACAAAATAAAATGAAACAAAAAGAAAAACATCTTATTCAGCTTTATTAATGGGTTATTTTTCCAACCATTAAGACAGTTTAAATGTTCATTTGAGTGTCTTTTCCAATCTCTGAGTCATCCATTTGATAGAAACTGATTTAAACATGAATGCTTTCCTCGCAAGCAATCCCACTTGCAGTTACCAAAACACCATGGGACCGGTCAGAGGAGTCTTGAAATCTCACTCTTTTTCTTGTGGCTTCTTCTTCTCCCTGACAGCGAGTGTATTGATTCAATTACCTGAAAGTCATGCCGGTGTTTGTCTGTGTACCCCCTTCACCTTTTTCAGTGCTCTCTTTGTCCACCACATACATCAGCCTCCCAACCCTCCCCTTTTCTCAGTCTCGCTTTCCGTCCGTCCATGTCTCCGTGCGTCGAGATCCTCTTCTCCTCCTCTCATGTCGACATCTCACATTCATTACGGCGTGGCCTTGGCTCAGTCTGCTCTCTTCCCTTCTGTGGTGCTCCATTACTCTGTCTTCCTGGGGCAAGCACTGGTGTCAAGCTACTGTAATGACTTTCTGATTATCTGTCTTTATGTGATGAATGAGATGGAAATGTACCACCGCGGCCAAACGGGGGCTGGCGTCATGCCAGGCTGCCACACCACAGTCTGGGCGGACGGGAGCGGGGAGGCGTAAGCAGCAAAACAAATAACATCAGATTGTAATGCAGATGCAACTGTTGTTATCGGTGTCACTGCAACCGAAGGAGTCGTGCTCTGCTCTGGTATTTTAAGGGCTGTGATTAAATCCATTGTTTACGACGTGACGTGGAAAACAACAGTTCAGAGCCGTCTATTGACTAATTAATCAGCCGACTTGCGAGGATGAAATGAAGACAGCTCAGACGGGGTCATTATGAGATATAAAGTCTTTGTAGCATCCCACTGAGACGCGGGCTTAACCTCTACCTGGGTGGACGTGCTCTGTGTGCAGATCCAACCGGGAGGACTCAACCCCACAGTCATGCAAACACACCCATCAAGGACAAGATCATCCTCCATTTTAGCATCTAAATCTGTGGGGCTTGCCTGATGTAAAGTGATTGTTGATGCTTGACTTTGACCTTCTAAAACTCTCCTATTGATTTTTCTCCCTTTCTTCCAGATGATGTGGATGCCTGTTCAGCCGCTAATGTGCTGGAGGTGAAAAATGAGGTGGATGTAGCCATGGTTAACCATACTGCCAAGGCGGATGCCACCCGATAGCAACCAGACACCTGAGAGAGCAGGCCTGCGTCCAGCTCGCCACTCACCCCCCTCTCCACTTCTATTATTCATCCCTCTTTCAAATGCCTTTTATGCTGCTCAATTACCCCTCCAGCGGCCCAGTGTGGACACTGTAATGACATTCTGATTATCAGTCTGTAAATGAGAAATGAAATGAGTGTGTGATGCCGTGCCAGGGGAAGAATGGAAGGGCTAGAAGCCTTTCAAAGATGGAGGCTGTGGTTGAGGGGGGAGGGTGGCATGAGGACAGAGGACGGGATGAGTGCAGCACTCTGGTGATCATTGACAAGACCATAACAAGAGGAAACATTTTGTAACACACTGCAAATGTATGAAATTACAGTTTCGGAATTTAATTGCCCCCTATTCAGGGCTCCACTGTGCGCATTAACAATGCAAAGAGATCCTTTATGTTTTCAAACAATCACTCCAGCAGAATGGAGCTATGTTGCAGTTGACAATATGTCTAGTAATTTCAGGAAGCTTAAATAGCAGCTACCCTACTCATATGCTGAAATGGGTTAAATGGAATGAAAAAAAAAACCCTCACAGCTCACGGTAAACACTGTGCTGCACCGGTAGAGCTCCTTAAAGATTGTGGTAAAGCCGCAAGTGCCCACAAAAAAAGAGTATACTATCACCTTCAGATGAGACATTGTCGAAACAAATTTACCACTCCAGCCAAGCAGACAGGGTCAAAGTTTACTCAGAACAATCTGTAAATGAGAATCGGCACAGCCGGCTGTACCTCTACCGGGACTGCAGTTGAGCTTTTAATGAAAAATAAATGTTGATTCAAGCCAGTTACAGTGGCGGATCCTTTGACAAATATCACAGTGTGCGACGCAATTCACTTCCGATGCATTTTCCTCGATGAAATGCCTCTCAGTAGCAATTATCCAGAGTTGTTCTTGTCCAGGTTTATCCGGCGATAAAATGCAACTCGGGGCCATCTCCTTGTTCATTAGCGCCGCATTCTAACTGGCCCACTACACTGCAGTCGCTTCATCCCAGAGAGTCACTCTCATTTCAGACCAATCAACAGCAATGCTCGGCAGCCCCACACTGCTGTTAATAGGATATTAACATCCTGATCAATCACCTTAATTGATATTTTTTAGGCATTAACGCGCTTAAACTCTAACAGATGTAATTGTCAGATAGGGAGTGGGATCCCCATCGGCAGTAATTGGCCCATTATGGATGCGGGCATGACTGAGAGATTTAGAACGCCAATGACACGGGAGATAGATAGAGCCGGGGCCTTAGTGGGTGGATCCGTACATCACTCACGCTCGGGGCAACAGAGGATTTCCTGCTAAGAGGCGGGTCCAAATTACCCCGGGATGAACTCAAGATGTGACTTTAACAATCCTGCGCATGTGCGCACAAACGTGTGAGTGAGCGACTGTGTAAGGTGGCTGTTTCCTGTGGGGGTTTTCAGCCCAACGGTTCCTAGTATGTCAGCGGCAATGATGCCATATGGCATCTTGTGTTGACTGCATTTGTGTGTGCGCGGGCGCGCGTGCGTGTGTTGTGCCATTATAGCCAGAAGCCGAGGAGTGACTTTGGCATCTTCATTAATCCTGGCTAACTCCTGTGTGCCAGGGAGCCCCCGTTTCCACGAGAGCCTGCTGAAACTAGCAGAACGTCAAAGCTCACTCAGTCACCACTAACTTCCCCCCTTCAGTGTGCACAGTAGGAGGAAAGGGACCAATTGTTTGCAAAATATCTTTCATTACTCCATTGGCTGAGAGCATGTGAAGTGAATTTGTGTGAATTATTGCCCATAGCTGAGTTTATGATGAGAAATTTCCATAAGTGCACTTCCAAGATCCCTTTTATTGAAGCTTGCTCGAAGTAAACCGCTGGAAAAGAATCGCGGGAGAAAAGTAGGAAAATAACCCCATGCCACTTATTCATTCTATGAATACTGGGTTTTTTTTCACTCTAAGAATAAAAGCTATGGAACGCAACCTTGTGCACTAACATTCTCGTTGTCTGGGGTCAGGATAGGGCATAGAAAATACAGATCTGTTCTGCCACTTGAAGACGTGTACATGAAACCGCATTTCTGTAACAGGTAAGATGGTTTTCTGTATGTCAAATAATGGACTGCCTGTTTGTGTCAGAAACTCTATTCACCTGTACCTACTGCTGAGTTCTCCCACCTTGAAAAGATGCCACATTTATTACAGATTAGGCCTATGATCATATTTAAAACATTATTTTTTTTACAAAAATATCACTGCCTGAAGCGTTTGCATGTGCGGAGTAATAAAAAGCAGAACACACACGTCTTGTTTCCATAACAACAGGCAGTTAATTTCAGTTTACCTGTTGGCCTGTTGGAGGCATGTTAGATTATTTAACAATGTTTAATTGTTACAGTGACTCATTTCTCCATCTGCTCTTTTTTTAATCTTTGCTGTTGTTCAGGGGAAATATGAATTCCAGGTTTTCCTTTGTTAAGATTGATTGGTTGCCAAAAATAAAAATTTAGCGGCCAACACACCTTCAACATTTTCGACGTTGCACTATGTGGCTGATGCTTAGCAGTTGGGAAATTGCCTTGCATGAACAGATAGTGGAGTGCAGAGGGAGGTATACTGTAGGATTAAAAGATATTCCCTGTACCCCTCGATAATGAAAGTATTTTTAACAAACATTCGCATGAATACAGGAATAGACGTGGACACTGCAGAACATTACCAGTTCCTGTGCTGACATCACAACTGTCCTCGTTTTCACTGAGGTGATGCAATAAAAGCAACTTAAAAAAATAGTCAAGTACCTCTACATATATGGTAAAAATTGGAAAGATAAATTACCAACATACAGTCTCCGGGCGGGTTGAGTCACCCCACCTCCCCTAGAAAAAAATCAAAGCAGCACAAATGTCACTTGAGATTAAGAAAAGCCCAAAAAACAAACCTGTTTGGTATTTAAGAATAGCAACTGCTGAAAATCCTGACTTCGCTGACCTTCAGTGAAATGTATCTTTTCATTGTCATTAGCTTTAAGCTCCTGACTACGACCGGCAGTCAGGATCGCAAAAGGAAATCTACCGTTACTGCCTCTGCTAACTGCAAGGCAAAATTGCACCCATATGCTTTTCCTTTTTTTAATTTACCCCTGATTCATTAACTCTTAATTGAACTTCATTGTGATTTACACCCAGCGTTTCAGTTTCATCTTTAACTATCTGTCATTACTAGTAACACACATGGTAATTGTATTCCACTTTGGATCCCACTGGTGTTTCGCTTTTTTGCCCTGCCCACAATGACACCGATTTTGGACTGAGCAGGAATTGGCTGCTCCGAACACAGCCATTACGCCAAGGTCAATTGTATTGTCAGAATTCGTCTGACTGAACCTATCACATTATCTCATTGTTTTTTTGTTTTTTTCCTTTAGGGTTCATGCATCTGTTCAACTGGCAAATGAGCCTAGGAAAGGAGGTAGGCGCTGACAGCTTCCCTGTCGCTGTATTCAGGTCACAGCGTCTGGTAGTTGGATGGTAGAAGATCCGACTGCCTCAGTGCCGGAGGAGACACCCTCTGTCAGGAACATCTTTTATTTTTTTTTTAAGCATAGGAGTGATCAGTTTATGCTAGACTATATTCACAATATTCTTTGTATAATGTGTGTTTTCTTAAAAGAACAAACCCACTTCAACACTGTCTTACATGTCACACAAACTTCCAAATCCACTTCTTTTAGGTTTGACTGCACCACAACAACGGAGGGAGAAAGAAGAGAAAACAACTGCAGTTCTTTTTATTTTTATGGCGGGTTTTATGCATTTTTTCATCTACATGTTTTTATTTTTTGGGATGATCTGTTGCTGCGACTCTCAAATATGCCCACTTCATTCATCCGTTGGGAATTGATTGACTGCTGCAGGTAATGGAACTCGTACCTGGTCCGCCCGAAAACCCTGAGTTGCTTTTCCGAGTGCTCTGGCGGTCGTCTTTTGAGAGGCTTTAAAACATTAATGTGTGTTTAAACCTGAGCTTAATGGTGCTTCAGGGCCTTTGTATTGGTAATTGCTAAGGTTTTTACCTGCTTGATTTTACATCAGTGCTGTGCGTCTTGCCTATGTCTGGGTTCAACCTGCACAGATTATCATGGTTAAGGGGCATTGTGAAGGTTTTCACTGAGCAAACCAGCGGCTGATTCGGACAAAGGCTTTCGGACATGATTGAAGAGTGTCGTCGATTTTAAGGGTTGGTCTTTGTACCATTTGGAAACTCATTCCCTCACTCCCGTTACGAAAACGCACAAATTCAGGTTTCATGATGGGCAGCTGTGGCTCAGGGAGGGAGCGGTTTGTCCACTCACCGGAAGGCCCGTGGTTCTGGTTGGCGGCAGTGTATGAATGGTGTGTGATGGAAAAGGTGCAGCGTATGGAAGCGCTGTGTGTGAATGTGCGCTGGAAAAACGCTTTGAGTAGTCAATAAGACTTCAAAAAGCGCTATATAAATACAGTAAATCTCCCCATTTCTATCACTACTGCATACTGTATGAATCCATCATAGCAACAAGGGAGCAGGGTTACCAAGAGGAAGTGAGCCAAATAAGGGAAAAGGACAAATACTGGTTGTTGAAAGGAAGAAAACGAATCAGAATTAAGCTGCAAAAAGGAACAGGATGAAAAGGACAACAACGGGACAACAAGACTACAGTGATGCTAGCAGCTTTACTCATCGCCACATGCAGCTCTTGGTTGAGCTAAAGGTGGATGTCTAAACTCTAAAGTACTTTACCCAAATGCAGTTGAAGATAAAGGGGATGTCATATTTCTTATTATAGGTAAAATAAAAAATAAAGAAAATGATGATGGCACTAGAGGTCAGGGGGGTCACCAAAGTAGAATTACATGAATGTCTGTACAAAACTTCTAACATGTGTTGCGACATATCCACATGCAGACCAACACTGGCGTGGCTAAAAAACTGAACAAATCCAATAAGAGATGTGGAGAAGGAAATGGAAAAGAGAGTACCAAGTAAATAAATAGGGAGGTAATTAGATCCACTTATAATCAATCATCTGTCTATGTTGTACTGTAGGTAATGTGGGCTGATGTTACTCTGTGAGTGTGTGTGTGTGTGTACGTTTGTGTGTGTGTTTGTCAGTGCGCGTTTGCCATGGAGTATGCACACACACACACACCATCCGCTGGATGAAAGTTGCAGATTTAACCACGAACAACAGCAGGGCGGTGTCAACGTCGACGGCGTTTGTCTGTTTTGAAATGTGCCGAGGAAAAAATCCAGTTCAAAGTTGCGCTTCTTTGTCAGCACAGAGAACTCCATGAGAACACATCAGAGATAAGCACGCGGTCGTCTGGCCGAGGGCATTCTTTTGTAGACGGGCAGAGTGCTGTCTGACTTTGCACATTTGTCTTCTGCACTGACTGAGGCACATCAGCAGTTCATCTTGATAACAGAAAGGGCTATGTGAGCGGATTTGGTGAAATAACCTTTTGTGAATATAATTTGAAAAGCAATGTGATTGTGTGTAAATAAATAAAAAAACGTGGAAATAAAAGAAAGATGATTGTATCATCAAACGTTTTATCTGAATGCCTTTGCAGCGATGACCTGTCGCTCATGAAATTTTCTTGAGTGACGTTTTGCAATATGAGGTTCTTTCATTGTGTTCAGTTGTTCGGGGGGTAAGAGTTTAGTTTTTGGTAAAACAAAAAGTTCAGTATCTGCATGGACAGTGAAATACTCTCATAGATGGAGGTGAAGATACAACTCAATGTATTCTAAGAGAACGTGGATTATTTTATCAGTGCATCTCAGATCTTCATTTTCCACGTGAAAAGGACAGTGAAGTGGCTCGATGGAACATTTGACAGAGAGGGACCAAAACTTGAAGCCCCTCCAGAACATTCGGGTCCTGGAGGTTGCAGTGCAGTTGATCCCCATGGCAACGCAGATGAAGCGCATAAGCACTCTCCTGCTCCGACCCATCTTTTCATGTGTAAATTTTACTCCATTGTCCCAAGCTCCTCCTGCAGAAAATGGCATCCTGGTGAAATGGCATCCTCATATGTGGACGCAGATGTTTTCTAGAGGAGTATAAGTGGAGAAAAAACAACTTAAGGAGCACCCGAAATATATATTTTTTAAATGAGCTGATGGATGCCCCAGACATGGATTTTGTTTACCTGTTTACTAATTTAACATGCTTTCAAGGAGTTATAAAATGTACTTTGTCTGTGGAGTGGAGGAAAGTAATGGTTCAGAAATACATTAGCACATGCATCAAAATGAGACACTTCCATTAGCATGATTGGGTCAACATCCTGCCATACAAGACCCGCCTGGAAAAAATAAATGGGTTTTAGAACTAAAATAAAACACGAGAGTCACAGGTTGTTCATACCCAAACCAGACCAGATCACCATGTGATGCAGGTCAAACTCTGGCCAGTGGTCAGTCAGAAGGGGTCAATGTGTGTCATCCGACTATAGGGCAGGCTGAACAGTGTTGGTGATGGGAATTCAATGTAATCTTACTGATATTCAACAACAACTTCAATGAACATATATTTATGTGCTCTCCAACTAATCTGAAACGGAGCAGGAAATATTAAACTTCAATCAACTTGATTTGTTGATTTGTATAGACCTGTTATATAAGTTATTTTCAGTCAAGATCAACAACTGTACAAGGACATGCATAATAAACTATTTCGGTTTACATTTGCTTGTATTAATCATTTTGTTCAGATTAAAAGAGATAAATAGAAAAATCATCTTGTGGTCAAAGTGGTGACAAAAAAAAAGGCAGAAGGCAGTGCGTGTAAGAGGTCACGTGAAAACACACTTTTCATTCTTTCCCAACACGAGTTCACTGCCAACAAAACTGCAAATGCTTCATAATACCAGAGCTGACACTCAGTTCATGGTTTTGGAAACAAAGGAATTAACATCATTTCGAGGTGCCCCGAGGGACACTCTCAAACTTTCTCTCAACTTTCTTTCAACTCTGTCTCCTAGAAACTGGGTTTGCACTCTACTGTATACAGCTAACATTTAACAGTAAATAAACAAGGTGTGCAATGCCGGCTGGGTTAGGATTTCTATAATGAGGGGATGGTGGTGTCTTCAAAAAGCTGACACTGAACGTATCAGTAAAGTGTTCTCTAACAGCGAATTTAATTTATTTTTCCTAAAATATATGACCTTGGAATAGAGTATCTGCCCACAGTGTCAATGGGAGACAATTTGATGGTTTTATTCTGGCACACCCGGCGTGGCGTGTCCCAGTCCTTGCGTTAAAATAATATTAAAACATCATCAACATATTTCTACGGCTTTCTGTGTGGCTTGATTGTGTTTACTATTAAAATCACATAAGAGATTTATTGTTCAACATTAGCAGATATAGCTTTTAGCCAAAAAAATATTAAGCATGATAATGCACATGTGGACATGCTGTTCAAATAATTGCGATTCAAAGGAGAATCTGGACAAGGACAAATCTGTGATCAGTGACAATTACATATGAGCAGAACGAGAACTTGTGCTACTAATGTCTATGTTTTAGTGAGCAGCTTTTAAGATGCTTTCAAGTTTGCTGAAAAAGGAAGGTTTCTTCCAAGGTCCATTGATGCATTCATGTGAGAGTGAGGGTTTCTTTGATTTTATATGTTTTTTTGTAGATTTGGGTGTTCCTGTGGTTTCACTAGTATTGTCAGGCTGTGTAGTAGTTCACTACATGTGTAAAGGAGCAGAAGTGTGAAAGTTTATTACTGTCCCTGACTGTGCACAACTTAGGAGGATTTAGTGAGAATCATTTGACCGTTCCCTCACCCCGACTCTCCTGAGACGAGAACAGCCCAGTGGCCTCATACACTATTTTTTGCCTTACCTCAAAAATTGGAACAGTCATTTTACAAAGTAAAACGTATGCCTTTTATTCAGTTTAATTTTAGAAATAACTCTGAATCTGACACTACGTGGTGCTGTCTTGTTTAACTTTCAAACTCCAATTTTCCCATCTTTAGGCTATTAATGGTACTTCATATCCAGGCTATTTGAGTTAAAAAAAACAAAAAAAAAAACATCTTTACATATCCAGAAGGAATAACGAGAGCTTCCGGAGCCGTATTCATCACATGATATTAGCACAGATTCCCATTTCTGCTTATTCCTGGCCCAGCAGGATGAGAGAATGCTCGAGCCTTCACCAAAAATAATGACAATTCTGTCTCTATGATGGTTGTGTGTGTGTGTTCGTGTGCGTGAGCATGTTCATATGTGTACATTTGTGTGTCTGTGCGCATGCATGTGCTTACCAACGCTATTAGATGGCCGCACAACAGTACAAAAAGCAATTACACCCCGTGCTCCCCCTCGGCTGAATGCAGCTGCAGTGAATGTGGACTTTTAGGAGAGCCTGGGGTGACCCTGCAATTGGAGCAAGAGACGGAAATGGGGTGAGACGGATGAAAAACAGGAGAGGAAAGCAATAGGTGTGTGAGTGAAAGCGCTCAATCTGGAAGAGTGGCGATGTGCTATAATAGCCGCAGATTGAGGCAATCTTGTGGAGTTGAATAGTGTTAAAATTGTAAAGATAGAATGGCAAAAACAGAGCTTAGCCGGAGCTGAATGCTATTGTACAGCAGAGGTCACGCGCTGAAGGACAGATGTGTCGAACATGTTTAGACTGCCCACGTCTTCTCTGTGTGTGAGCTGCTGGTGAGCATTTGAGCTTCCACTATTTTCCACCAGTTTCCCTTCCTGTATTTGTGCACCTCGGGTGGGGTCAGAGTGGGTCACTGATGCCCGGTCAGATTTACCAAAAAGACCCCGGCTAAGTTATACCAAACATCCCGAAGGCGGTTGCAGTGCGGTTGCAGTGTGTGTGCGGACATAATGACGGAAGAACAGAAGGTGCAACATTCAAATATCAGATCAAAGCTTGCAAGAGGGCAGGGGATGAAAAAGATTGTTGCCTTGATCTTGGAGACACACGAGCCGGAGTACGTGCACACACACATGCAGACTGCAATCGGAAGCCAAAAGGATGTATTGCCTCTGTACTGTTCAAACAGATGGTTTGAATGAGAAGCTCCAAATTAACAATTTTTCTTTGGGCCATAATAAAAAAGAAGACGTGTAGAGACTTTTTATGGAGTGTGGTATGGGAAATGGAGAATGTGAGCTGTATTTAAGTCAAGTCAAGCCAGTGTTATTCATAAAGCCTATAATCATAAATTACCATCTGTATAGGATAAAACACCTTCTATTCACCTGTTTGTAAAATAAAAATAACAAATGTAACAAAGAAAGAAACAGAAAAAACAAACTAACCTCAGGAAGAGCAGCAGATCTTCCACGACAGACAGACATGCAATAAATGTTGTATCTAATAAAAGTAGACTTACACTGCTGAGATACCGGACTGACAATGTAAGCTAAGGATACGCGAGGAAAAGGAGATTCTGGAAGGAATGTGGTTTCATGTTAGTTTTGTTTTCACTGTACAACACTTTGTATTTTATTTTGAAATGTGGATTTGTCATGGTGACTTTCTTTCTGGTCACCTGACAGGAAGTCATGTGACTAGGCAATGAGCTCACCTGCACATGGTGCCCTTTTGTTTGGTGAGTCTAGTGTTTGCCAAGATGAAGGCTCAAGGCTCGTGATTCAGTCGCCGGAGAGCCGGTCATTTGACACGATTTTGTACCTTCACACTCAAGAAAAGGGCTAATGAGCCAAGGTAAGTGTTACCTGATTCATTCACTTATAACGGCTGAAGCAGTGGCACTGTTTGGACTTTTGCATCACCCAAAAAAGCTTCTAACACAGGAAACTAAAAGAAGTAGGTGAAAGAAGGGGGACTGTTCATGTCCAGTAGGCTACAGGTATCTAGTCTGCCGGTGTTGAAGCAGGTCCCACGAGAGAGACAAATGCCCCACAAGTTGCTCCTCTGAGATAATGAGTTCCCGAGTGCTGAGTGAGATGTTTGCAGGGCCAGAGGGCCGGGATTGGAGTTGCTCCACTGGCTCTGTATGGCGAGGGCCTGGGCTCGGCTCTAAATTAGTGAGCCTCCTGGATCAATGTGGGCTGTAATTAGCTCCTATTGATCCCGGACAGATCAGCCACTACAGTAGGCCACAGCCAAGCACCTCTCAATGTCCATCAAGCTGCATCCCCACAGCACAGCGGCACAGCCTCAGATCACTCTGAGAGCAAACAAATACTATCAGCCAGCACACTCAGCTCCTGGTAAGTGCACTAAAGATGCTGTTCACCATTTCAGGATTCACTTACATATTCCATTAGCGCACAGTGCAATGCATCTTTTTGATTCAGTGTTTTATCTTGCGCTCCATTAAATCATATAGATTACATTATGTGCTTGCATAACACGCCGGAAAAAAGGGCCAAATCCTGGGCTATTATCCTGATGCATCACTCATAAATCAGTCGTCATTATACGCCAGAGCCGTGGACAACACCAGAGATAACGGTAATCCAATCTGGCATTTGGAGAGAAAAAAATAGATCCAATCTTTTCCAAAATGATCAAAATCAAAACTTGAATATCTCATCAAATTGAGCCAAGTGATTTTGCTCTTTTCACTAATGCTAATGATCCGGCCTCTCGTTCGTAATGTGATAGGTGTTTTCCTTCCTCTTCTCCGGTGGGTTTAAAAGCAGCCTCATAGTATGTGGTGGTCCGGTGGTGATTGGCGACAACAAGGCTTCATTTAAATCATATCAGAACTTTTCTTTTCAGAAAGTTTGCCTATCTTGAAAATCAATGCCGACATTTGGAGGACTTCTTTTCTCTTTTTTCCTCTCTGGCTTGAATTTGTGATCACAATGAAAAGAATATGCCCTATAAGTATACTGGGCTGCCTGACTGAGATGTGATGCAGAATTCACAGCTTGAATCATTTTAGTCCATTGAACAAATGCAATTTAAACAAAGGCAAAAGAACTGTGAAATGTGGTCAACATGACACACTCCACATCCCTATTTCTCTTAAAGCGCCATGTTTTTTCACGCCTAATAGACTTGAAATTTCTGCCCGCGTGAGGCGTAAATGCGCTCGCTCAAACCGCCGTTTCAGAGAGCATGCCTCAAAGAACAATAATGGCAACATTAAAGATTCAAACCTGTCCGTTCTGTTAGGAGGCAGTTTATGAACTCCATCTTCAATCTCACAGGGACATTCATCCTGGCAAGGTGTATAATTAACAGCTTTGACCTTTTCTTACAAACAGTTGAGCTATTCGGAAATTCTGCACGGGAAAGCTGATCCTCGCCCACGGGAGGCAGTTAAGTCGGGCCCCACTAGGAAACGGAGGGGTCGGAATAATGGCTATGAATATTCTCAATCATCCGACTTATGTAGGAAAAACTAAGTCAAAAGCAGCTGGACTTGTTTGTTCTTGAGGGCATCGTAGAGGCGTCATCAGCTCTACTGATAGCGGTAATGATACCGTTTTAGGTGTGTTGTTTTATTTGAAAGCATTCCAGACTTTGGACAACTTCACCGCTGAACATGAATAATTGCCTTTGCCTCCATCCAGCCCCGGCATCGCACTTATTGAACTACTAGAATATCCAATTTCGCCCAGTCCAAATGTCCTTTTGCTGCAGTCTGGCTTGGTTAGATTCAATATTGTGGTGATGTGTGCAATTCCAGGCCCAAATGAATCTCCCAGCGCAAGCCCATCTCAGAAAAGATGTTTCCAGAGATTGAAGCACGGGGATAGCAGGTGGAGCAGTAGTGGTGCAAAGTTAGCGAGGGCAGTTTGCACACTGCAGGTAAAACCAAACTTTCTCTGATTCATGACCAAAAAAAAGAAAAGAAATTTAAATCAGTTAGGGAAACTGATTTCCTCCAAGACATTTGGAGCATTTCAAGGTAGTTTATTTTTCTTTCTTTTTTTTTGCTTCTTACTACTACACTGGTTTAAAGGATATTGCCAAGATTACACCCAATGACGAACACAGCCACAGCTCTCGTGAGAACTGCAAAAGCCTCTCTTAAACTTTTACAAGAACTTTTAATATGTAAACAAAACCCTGCCTAAAAATTCATTGTAATGACATTGTACCTATAATCTTTTCTGTTAAACCTAAGTTATGTTGTTTTTTATGAAACAAGGCGAGAATTCGTGTTCCAAGTTACCAACTGTGTCCTCAGCAGATGTGAAAAAAACACGGGCCACTGTATAACAAAAAATTGACATCTAGGTGCATACAACTTTGTATTGCCCAATGACGCATAACCAGCATGTTAAGTGTAGCAAACGCAGCAAAGTACTTACACCATAAACATTGGTCAGATGGTGTCGTTGTGTCCCCAACTAAAAATGTTCCAGGTGTTAAATGCCAAAAATTGTGGCTATGAGGCCTACGGCCAGGTGTTGATGTCGTTTCTACATCCAATAATTGTCAATTCAGACCCTCTCTTACAAACATATTGATCATCATAAGAAGTATGTTTTTTTTGATTGACAATTTAATATGTTGTAAAATGGTTTTGAGCTAAGCAGGTTTATTTTGAAATATTAGGAACGCGTTATTTAATGTAAATCTACTGGTAACCAAGCTGTTGTTGGTCTTGCGATTCACACCTTACTCGTGCGATATTAAACTACAAACTACATTGGCGTTGTCACGGCACCTGTTCACCGGGACGTTTTCGGTGTACATGCTAAAGTTGTAGCTGTTAACATCACTGAAATCGTCCACGCTGTTTGAATTACTGTCGCAGATTGATAACCAGCACACTGTTGGCTCAACGTGTTGCATGTCAGTCCCAACCGGGTGCCTTTTATTTTCCGGTTTACGTTTCCCAGTGTTGTATTGAGGACACGCTCTAAGGTATCAACCTGTTAAAGGAAGCTGTGTAGCACATTCTGCATCAAATCATACCCTGTGAACACATGGTGATGGAGAAATGTATGTAGCCTAGCTAGATTAGAGGAAATAATAATGATGTTTGATAAACAACTAACAGTTAATTATACTATATAAATGTATAATTGCAAATATCATTCAACCTCTTACATTCTAAAAAAAGCCAGTTGTCTGTGTTAATTTCTTTTTTAGCATTTGCGTTGTGAGCCAGCATTTATTTTGTCTTATCAGATGCTCTGAAGAGGTGGAACACCAGTGGCACAGAGCTTGGCAGTAGATGCTGCCATAGGGGGATATCTAAAAACATTCCAGGAAGAGCAAGGGGGTGGTTGGCATTGAAATATTTCTTTTTTTTAAATGGGCAAAACAAAATACAGTTATTTTTGTTATTGTTCTTATGTGTGTTTAAAAGAAAATGTATTTTCCAAAAGTCAGGATGCATGTTTTGTTTGTTTCTTTGTTTTTTTTTTCAGGATACATTATTAAGATAGAAGTCTAGTTCTGACTATATTTTTAATTCAAGATTATTTTCATGTATATTTCATAGTGTATTGTGGTGTCAGTGTGGGATAACTTAAAATCGAATTAAGGGTTAATGCATATGACAGAAGCAGACAGCAGCACAGTAGTTAGCTACCTTAGCGGAGCTCAACATTAGCTAGAGATAGCAAAGTGTTGTAAAAATTCATTAAAAATGTAAAGTTAGTTCAACTGGATTTATCAGTCACTCTGCAAACTTCTCTGTTTTTGACTGTGTTTTGGCAGCGTGATCGGGTTTCCCTTCCTCCAATTGGAACCTGATTTTAAACTAATATGAAACCAAATCTGCTTATATCTGAATTCAATTTTCTTTCTGCAAGTCAAAGAAAACCACTGCATTATCCTAACAGGATTTGTTGTATAAGGAGTTATTCTGTGGTCTGTTTAGGAGCCGCAGACTTTCTTTGTGAATCTGTTCGGCACACTTTGCGGAATACATAATAATGTCATGCAAGTGGCCCTGCCTGAGCGAGTTGTGTTTGAGATTCGAGCCTTGTTGCGTCCTGCAGTGTCCACTTCAGTCAGTGCCCAGACTCGGAGATGTGTCAGTGGCTCCGATGCGGCTTGTCAGGCATGCTCTATAGCTTCCAGCTAGCCTGGTCCAGCCAGCCCCAGCCCTCCTCACACTCCTGGGACCGCGCACAGACAGCCATCACAACCCCGGTCGGTCTCTGTCTCTCATTGTCTCATCACCCGTCTCCTTGTCCCTCAAGTCTCGCCATTGGAGTGTGAACATCAGGATTAGGGAAATGACAGGAGGAATCTACAAAGTTGACTATACATCCTTTGGGTTTGTCTTCTAGCCTGATATGTGGACTTTCAGTAAGACAGCACTACTTTTTTTTTTTTTTTTTGTTCACTCATGAAAAGTTGACAGTCTGACACTGTTCAGCCTTTTTTTCATTACCTCAGTCAGATTCACCATCTAAATTGCATCAACAAACTTTAAAAGGTCTTTGCGTCAGCATGAGGCCAATCAGTAACCTTCCCCATCTTGAGACCAGGAAATAGAAACACGCTAGATTGGCTCACATCACTTAATGTCATTACCGCCCGAGGAGAAGCTGTCAAAATGAAGATGAGTTTCACCGCATTACACCTTCATTGCTCAGGGTGCTCCCGTGGGTAAGGCACTCCAAAACAAAGCAGCAATGCACTCTCCGCACAATCACAGAATTCCATTTTCACCAGGCGGCTTTTGCTTGTGTCTATTCAGTTCACTAATTTCAGGAAATGATTAAAAACCTGAGTGCAGAAAATGAAAAGCATTGGCCTCTGTTACCCTAAATCAACTCTGAGCTCGGTAAGACTCCCCGCATTCCTTCCATTTTCAAACAAACTCGTCAGTAAATCTTTACTCGTTTGTATTATGCTGTGTGTGTGTGTGTGTGTGTGTGTGTGTGTGATTGGCCAGGGAAGTTTTTGTTAGCATCAGTATAGTTTCATTTAGAGTTATATTGTTGCAAGCTCTGCAAACCTTTGACCCTTTTACACTGCTCAGTGTAAAAGATTTGGCTGTCGTGCGGGACTTGGTTCATTCGCCAGAACGGCCATTTCAGCCATGGTAACAATAGTAAATTGCAGCAGCAGAACCAATGAATGGGTTGCAGTTTCTTTATTAGCACTCAACGTGTGTTACTGCAGGCTACTGCAAATGGAGAACCTGTCGGTTATGAAAGGAGAACGTGAATGTTCTTTATTCTTGCTTCAACCTGTGTTTATTGCTTCAACAAAATAAAAGGGCATAAAGTTTTGCTCTGTTTTTACAAATGGCTACTGTAAACATTGGACAAGCTTCAAACTGCCTTTACTATATAGCGTACAGTTGCAACCGATGCTTCCAGGTATCACCATAAGTATCGCAACAGGCTCTTCTGTGTGTGGTAGAGAGACGCCTCATTATGCCAGTTATTAATTTAACTTGGCTTATTGTGTTTGCATATGCATAAACAGTTTTTTTAAATACAAAAGGTTGGGGAAAAATTGTATTGTTGAACATCTGTCTCTTTTATCACAAGATGCCATCGCTGTTATCTTGTAATGTAATTAAGATTTAAAGAATACTCTGGCAATTACCTGTCTAATGGGGCGTTCATCAGCCCTCATTCTCCAAGCTGTCTGTCTTGCTGGCTGGCTCACGGAGAAGGCAGGCAGATGCATATGTAATTGCTGCCAATAGACAAGACGGAGAAGTGGCCTCGACGTGACAACAGTAATTCCGCAAGAAGTCTCCAGGCCCCCACGATGACTCCGGGCATTTGACTCTCTCCACTTTCTTGTCCTTGTGGAGTCGATCAAACTTATTGGAGGAGAAATATATTTCCCAGGTTGCAGAAGTTCTCGATCACCTCCCTCGCCAATAAGCCGGTGACCCGCTTCCTGTGTCTGTCACTCGAGCTTGATTGGTGAAAGGGGGGGGCAGCACCAGGAGCAGTGGGAGTGTAACCACATGGAACAATTCATATTCAGTGGTGCAGTGAAGTGAGGGGGTTACCTTTTCTATCACTGGTGACACCTGAAAGACACCCTGCAGCATTGCCCCGACAACAGTTATGAACCCACTTGCCTCCCTGGGTACAAGGTCAGGGTTGAGTGACATCTTGTCTCTCCGTCTCTTTGCTCCAGTGGGCGGTGCAGACTGATTATGGCACAGGGGTATGTATGTTTGTGTGTATGTGTGTGTGCGTGTGTGCGTGTGCGTGCGTGCGTGCGTGCGTGCGTGTGTGCGTGTGTGCGTGTGCGTGTGTGTGTGTGTGTGTGTGTGTGTGTGTGTGTGTGTGTGTGTGTGTGTGTGTGTGTGTGTGTGTGTGTGTGTGTGTGTGTGTGTGTGTGTGTGTGTGTGTGTGTGTGTGTGTGTGTGTGTGTGTGTGTGTTTGAGTGTGTTAGGAGCAAAGGTTGATGGGGGTATTTAAAACGGTTAGGGGGTTGGTTAAATAAATGGGAAAGGGCACGGGAGGTGAAGGGAGTGATTAGATGGGCCTGCACAGGCTGAATTGGTTTTCTCTCAGCGTAATAGAAGCAGATCCGCCTCTGTTTGATATTCTGCTGCTATAGATCGCCGCTTATTTAAAATGGTGAGAATGCGTTTGGACATCAATAGCAGTGGTAGTATCATCCATCCAAATGGGGCTAAATCCACCCAAAAACACTCTCGCAAGGTCATGTGCCTTCTAGTGTGCGTTATAAATTGATTATCTTTTTTAAGTGTATCTTGGAGTGTTGCTTTTTTTTACTGCAGTAATAATTACTGTAAGCCTGCATATTTTGTTAGCATGTAAACGGTCCAGATGATGGCCCAGCACTCCTTACACACCTTAGATAGAGCTGGGGTTTGTGGGAAAGTATAAATGGAAAATCCGTGTTTGTGTTTAGAAAATGGTGTCTTTTAACTGTGAAATAGGATGACATTAAATATGTAGGGTGATATGACCGTCCATGTGATAATGAGTTTCTGTCATTAGGCTCCCTATACGAACCTGCCCTGACATTCCCTTTGTTATTGATGGCACGTGCATTGTATGAAGAGCATTGGTGCTCGTCACCTGGCTGTTCATGCAATACATTTATGTTTAACATTTCTTCTTTGCTCATTTAGATGGCATTAAATTTTACATTCATTTGCTGATGCTTTTTGTCCAAAGCCACATACAATCATCGAGGCAGGTAGCATTAAGGGCCTAGCTTGCCTAAGGGCCCACACTAGGACTACCTGGAATCGAACCCCAATGATGATGCGGGGGAAAAAGGAAAGATATTTCCTGCATTCAAATCAGTTTTTTGTTTCCCTAAATATATTTCTCCTCAAATCGGGATGCAGATCATGTATGAACCGCCACACTCTGATGGATGTAATTTAGAGTAGAGCATGCATGGTTGTTGAATTTACAGAGCCCATTAATCTATATCGGATTTCAAAGTGACCTTATCCTGACGGATTGTACATTATCCACTTTTCAATTGTAAATAGTGTACATTTGTTCCTTAAAAAACAAATGTATACATAATGGTCTGGGATGTCTCTGAATCATGACAATCAGAAGATCTCCTCCACTGGTTTGAAAGAAAACGGTACGTGTGCGTACTACATTGTGCATATTTAGGCACTTCCCGTGTGTGGGTATTTTTATTTTATATTTATAATGCACCAAGAAACAGAAATGCCTACAATGTTCATTTTATTACATATTACATATATACATATTAAATATTTAAATTTAAATAATTCTACATTATTCTGTCTGACAGGGAGACTTACTGTATAATTATTCTAATTACTATTTATAGCGGTTTTAACTGTTTTATTTGACTTGCATTACTTCCTCGTTCCTAGCACTTGCTCTGCCTTAGATTATTTAAGTGCCTGAAGAATTTTTCATTTATTTTTATTAATGAAAAATTCTTCAGCTTCTCCTTATTGTGACAATCAAAACAACCCTGAAACAGTGCTTGTATAGTTTCTTTTATCATGGATTATGGGAAAGCCAAATGAAAAAAAGCAGAAAAATGCAGAGACAACTTCTTGTCTCAGGATGTTGAGGAAGTCTAATAGTTTAATCAGTTTTGAATGTTGTGTTCAGGGGGCCCTTGTCTGTTTAGTATTTGTTTTGATGTGTCACTGGGGAAAACGCCCCCGCACATATTCATCAAAGTACTTGGACTATTACACCAGGCCCTCCAGCTTGAATGGGCATTACACATGTGATGTCAAATGCCAGCGATGATGAAGGACATTTTATTCTAAACGTTTAATTGTCTCACTGTTCGAATACTCAAAGAGATTGTGCAAGAAATTGTCTATTCTGCAGACAGAACCACACCGACTTTTGTGGAGGAGCAAATGGCTTGTCATTTTATATTTTCTCAAATTATTTCTCGTTAAATTAAGACTTTATTCTTTTAATATTATGACTTTTTCCACATTTAAGTTTTTATTCTGAAATAATTCCCAAAAATCTCCAAATTCTTTTTCTCTCCAATGTGGCCCGAATACTCCGTCGCACTGAAATATTATCTTAGCGAACCTAGTTTTATATTGCAGTGGTTAAAACTAAAAGGAGCTAGACTCTAATTAGAAAATGTACTTCTTGATTGTTTAAGATATTGATTTACATAATCTCACAGAGCCGTATTCCTTCCCAGTGATGGAAAATGTTTTGCCCGTGCCATTGCTGTTGTGTAGCCTTGCCTGTGTGTGCGTTTGTGTGTGCCGAAGCACAGAGAATTCAGTTTTGTCCGTATGGATTGTTCGGTCGGTGGTGGTTGATTAATTTAGGGCGGGCTCTGTGGCACATCAGGTTAGTGGTTGTCGGATTATAGCCATTAATTGATTGATTCGTTTTTATTAGCCATGTAATGACATTACCTATTGGCAATCCAGGCAGACTGGATCTGATCAATAAACACTGCTAGTGGGATAGAGTTCCAACAACCATCTGTGTTTTTACGTTGCTCTTGTTGTTAACCCTGTGTGTGTGTGTGTGTGTGTGTGTGTGTGTGTGTGTGTGTGTGTGTGTGTGTGTGTGTGTGTGTGTGTGTGTGTGTGTGTGTGTGTGTGTGTGTGTGTGTGTGTGTGTGTGTGTGCGTGTGTGCGCGCATGCGTGCGCGCGTGCGTGCGCGCGTGCGTGTGCGCGTGCGTGTGCGCGTGCAACGTTTGAACCCCACTGTGTGTGTGAGTTTTGATGGTTGTGCACAATGAATATATCACAAAACATGTTTATTTCAACTTTCTTTTAGCTCCCCTTTAAAAGAAAATAAATGTCACAGACCCCAGGGTGGGCATCTGGTTGAGTACATCTGTCATCGTATTTTATCACCTCTCTATTAAACGTCAGAGGAGGCATTTGTTTGGCCATTGAACGCCCCATGCTGTTTTCTTAATTGGGAACAGCATGTAGCCAGTAACTCAACAGCACTGGTGTGTGTTGTATTTCTAAGCAGCACCTAAGTTAATAGTAGCAGATCCTCCCCTGTCATTCTCCAGGCGCTCGGCTCCCTTCCTTTTTGCTGCGGGCGTCTGCTAATAGGGACCTTGCTCGAGGCGCTTCACCTCACACCCGGCATCACAACACAAATGAACTTTCTCGTCAGTCCTGCCGCAGTCTTTGAGGGATATCCGGTTGCCTGTAGAATATCAGATGTGACTTGTAGCTCGTCGTATTGAAAACTAACGGGTTAGAAATGCAGAGAGATGAGATGACTGAGTGCTTTTCCACTCTGTAGGCCATGCAGAGGACATTATCAGCCGCGGCATGCTGGTTCAGTGTCTCTTCCAACAGTCTGACCTAGTTAACCAAATGACTCTCGCGCGCACACAAACGCAGCTCTCAGGCGGGTTTTTGCAGGGGATAAGCAAAGTGTCACTCCCTCAGCAGAGTCTTGTGGTTCTAGTGTAAGGCAAGATAGCGACAGTTCAAGGAGACTAACGGAAAGAAGGAAACATTGGCTCTGAGGACCCTATTTTCCGTGTGTGTGTGTGTGTGTGTGTGTGTGTGTGTGTGTGTGTGTGTGTGTGTGTGTGTGTGTGTGTGTGTGTGTGTGTGTGTGTGTGTGTGTGTGTGTGTGTGTGTGTGTGTGTGTGTGTGTGTGTGTGTGTGTGTGTGTGTGTGTGTGTGTGTGTGTGTGTGTGTGTGTGTGTGTGTGTGTGTGAGATGCACATGCTGGCTGACTCTCCTCCTCTCTCAGTGGCAGAGCTGCTCTCCAGCACACATAGCTCACTGTTCCTCCCAGTTCTGCCACCACTCAATCAGCTGAGTCTTGCACTCGCTACCCCCCACTAAGATCCCCCCCCCCCCCCCCCCCCCCCCACCACCACCACCACCACCACCCTCTCACCCCTGCTACAGTGTCTTTCTCTCTTGCCCGGACTCTCGCGTTGACTCTAGCTTTCACAGGACTAATCTTTTCCATCTCTTTCACCAGTTTAGGTGCAAGTTTTACATTTAGCTTTTTGTTTGGCTGTTTCTCATCCTCTCACAAATGAAAACGACAATGAAACATGGGAAAAAAAAACAATTACTTGATTGGTTTTTTAGTTGGTTTTTTTTTTACAGCTGTCCTTTGCCTATCTGTACTAGTGGCCAGCTTTTTTTAAATTTATTTTTTTAATGCGCCATTGGGTTATAAAGGAGCCATAGGCTATATTTTTTCTCCTGCACCATTTTGGCTGGCAGAAGATAAGTGCTCCACATCCAACACCGGCTGGGAAAAACAAGGATCATATATTTATCACAGAGTACTTTAAATATGATTTCTGTTCCGCACTGCAACTAAAGGGGTTTTTGAACAGTGTGTGTGTGCCTGTGTTGGAGGTCTAGCACATTTCTCCGAGATGGTCCAAAGGATATAGTGTTGGAGCAACCTGCCCCCAGCTGTCATGCATGACTCTGTAACGTGTAACGGGAATAAACGGCCTGTTTATGGGTCCGGCTTCATGCAAACAGAGGGGCCATGCCCTCAAGGCTAATCTGCCTGAAATTTACATTAATGGCGAGTGTATGGAACTCGGGGATAGAGGCTGCTGGCAGAATTGTTGCCCTAGGCGCCATAACTTGCATCTGGCAGTGATTTGTTTTTGTTTCAAATTCATCTCACCTACTCATTAAATTTTCCATAACTATGCACTAGCTCTTTTTTTTTCTTTTCATTCATCCAGACTGTTTTTTTGTCTAGTTCTGGGACAGAGGGCGCATTGCGTAAGCGTTAAGTACAGGGCCTCGTGCCATGGAGGGAGCAGGCTCTGGAGGTGTAAGGCTGAAGTGAATGGCTGAGGCAGATGCCTGCAGCTGGGGCACTACGCCATCATCTTTGGCCGGGCCTTGTGTCGGCGTTGTGGCAGTGTTTGCCATGACGCACAGCCCGGGGATACAGTGTAGCAGTGGCTCTCGCTCCTGTCCGCTCCCCTGTCCTCCATGCCGTGAGAAACTCCACTGCCCTGGAGCTGGGAGCCATGGCATTGACAACAGCCGGCCTAGCCGCGTCTTCCCTTGTCCCACCAACCGGCTGTTGGCGACTCCATGTGTGAAGAGACAAAAGTGTTCCTTTTTTGTGTCTTGATCAAACAAAAAAATGACCACATAGTGCCTTGCTTTATTTATTTTTCTATCTCAATGGGAGATAATTTATTTTGAGATATGAGGGTTCAACCTATATTCAATGCCGAGTGTACTCCTTAACCATATATCAATATCACAAATGACAGGGGTCTGGAGAATCCACGGCGACAGGTTCACATTGCCAGCTTGCTGTTCAAAAGCAATCCCTTCAAGAGTGAGACGGGCAAACCGGTCCATTCCCCAAAAAGACATGTTATCCATCAGCCAACTGATTCGCCAGAGATTTGGAAGAGAACGCGTTCCCCTTCTCACAACAGCTGCATGATACTGACAGTGTGCTGGCTTGGTTATGCCAGTATTTTCAGCCATGCTGTCTGATCAATTTCTTCATTTCCAAAGGGAAGCAATTAAAATCTGATAGCCATAATCTCTTTGTTATTTGGTCACCGCTGTTTTCGCTCAAACTTTCATTCATCGGGGACCCACAAAAATCCTTTCTCCAGCATTATCCTGCTTTGTATTCATACGTGCTGTTTGCTCTTGGGTGTTGCCTCGTATGACCCCAATGCCAAGAGCAAAGCCAGCAACCTCATCGCCTGTGTGTCAGTACTTTCTGAGTTCCCCAACCTGTTTCTGGCTCTCAGTCCCAAAACTGTTTAGTTGTTCCAACCAAAAACACGAAGGAAGTGAATCTATTAAAAAGTCACAAATGCATTAAAAAAAGGTTAAATAACTACCAAAACAGCTGGGACCATGGGCTGTTATTTTCACAATGAGAAGAGTTAAATCTATATTTCTTGAGCAAAATCTTCTGATGGGATTTGTTGCTATTTCCAAGAGTATTTAGGACGCTGTGCTTGGGATCGGCTCAAAGTAATCTACAGTGCCCATGTTCAATTTAGAAAGAATGCCATTGCAGCAATTAAATATCAAGTGCAAGACACAGACAATATTTGTTTGTATGCATTAAGAAAAATATTGAATATTGCCACTTTAATCCTGTGGTTATTTGAGCAGTATACTTTGCAACATGCCAGTATAAATATGTATGTGTATAAATATAAACACATACATATATGACTGATGAAAGCAATTTTTTTAAATGGTTAAGTGTTAAATGGATCCGTGAAACGATGACTTTATTATCGAGGGGAGGGCAGAACTAAAAACGGTCTCCTGACACATGCTTTAATAGGTAGTGGTAACAGCCAAAGGTGTAAATTCACTCGCGTTGCAATGTGCTGCACGAGCTTCTCCCTGATTATATATCCCCCTCCTTCCAGCGCAGTTTCGGCTTTAATTTAAATAAAGTGGTCAGATTTATGCATTTTGAATAAAGAACATCAGTTTGCATTAGCCCTGCCCAGAATTCCACGCGGCCACACTCGATGTTACGCGCCGACACCCAGTGCACAGACACGGGCACATAAGCCTGTGATGAAATGAACTCTCCAAGAAGCACACAAATGAGTCACAGGGTAACAGAGGAACTTACGTGGAAGTCATTTGATAGCACATGATCAAAGGGGAAGGAATATTAACCGATGCAACTGTGTTAAAATTTGCTTTAAATACTAAGGTTAGCGGACTAGTTTACCTCTACAAATTAAATGAAGGCTACCCTTCCGTAATTTATGGGGTACATATTTTATTTAGGTGACCATACCCTCATGATTCTAGTGATTAAAAATCTTACAGTGCAGTTTGCTGTATCGTTTTTCTTCTCGACAATCTGCGTGGTCTCTCTTGTGGACCGGTTTTTTGTTTCTCATTAAATTCACTTTTACCAGACATCCAGTTACCGCCAAGCTCGACTATCCGACCTAAACGTCCCGTCTTTATTGAGCATTCCTCCTCTTCAGATCCAACAAGCCGCATACAGTACACCCCCCGCCCTTATTTCCAGTGTCCTGAATACATTCACGATGCCAGCCATTGACCTCAGAGTACCCACTTATCTTCCCTGTTACCCACCGTCACCCCACAGTCCAGCCGGCCGAGACCCCGTAGCCCCCTCCTTTGTCCCACATCCGTGTCAGCAGGATGCAACACTCTCCCCTTACAACCATGGGGTCCATTTGGGCTTGCTCCAGTTAACCACAAAAAAGAAACCATCTGATGCAAACGCTCCTTGGACACAGACAAACGCATGTAAACGTGAGTGTTTGTCATCCTTTCTTTACATTACAGACAACATGTGTCTGCTATCGGTTCATTCACATATAGACTTTGTGCTGGTCGACCTGTGTGCTTTATAAACGGTAAGTAGCACAGCGCCTATATTGTCCTTTTGGCATTCTCAGTAAACTAAAAGGCCTGCTAATGCTTTCTGCCCTGTCAACCATCTATTTAACGCTCCGAGGCACAGGAGCGATGCATAAAGAAATGCCCTCTGGTGCAATGCAGAGCACACATGCACAGAAAGGTGCACTACAGACATCGTTGTCTTCTCTTTCATATACAGATTTACTGATCTAAACAAAATCATTCTACACAAAAAGGCATTCGCAAGCTGTAAAAAAGCCTGACGTCCGACCTCCAAGATACATCCCATTTGTATATGCTCCGAGATGCACAGATACACATGCCCCTAGGGCAAAGACGGTTCACCACAAACACACGCCAAAATGGGAAACAATAGCTCAAAACAATATTTTCACCTCGACCTCTCCATTTGTCATCGTCTGAATTCCTCTGTTCATCTCATTTCTATCGATCTGCTATCTCAGGTCCAAGTGTCAGAAGTGAACTTGTCACCTGGGGACAATGGGAGGCGCACGCTCACGCAGCAGTTGGCCGTCTAATTCAAAGCAATGAACAGGCTTTTGTGTCCGGGATGGCCCGCGCACACGGCAGGCTTCCCGAGCTCGTGATTTGTGCTTTCCACGGCAAGGACTCGCTTAGCGGCGCTGTCCGAGGTCCTGGCCGACTGAGGCGGCGCGTGGAGCTCTCCACGGTTCTGAAACCTGCTCGGGCTTCTGCATGCTGTGTGGTGGCAAACGCGCTGAGCTTTGTTTCAGGCTAAAAATACTGACGGTACTGGGTTGAACATCACAAACTCTACTTGTGGCTCTCCAGCAGCCAACATTTTGTAAACAAACCCCAATATATTAGTTCCAATGCATTTCATTCTCTGCAGCCCATCGCACATAGTACCTTTATTTTAAGTTTGGCTGCTATAGCAGTCGTCTCGAACGTGTTTTTCTTAGTTGTTTTTTTAATCTTTGCAAGAAGCAAAGTTATAGTTCATGCGTGAAGGGCAGGGCGATGTTGTACAGCTGGGTCAGGGACAGAATTTCCACAGTGCAGCCTGAGTCATGACGCTTGTGGCAGACCCACCGTTTAATGTGATTTCTCCGACTTCTCCGTACTTAGCAATGTGGGACACAGTTCAAGAGCCCAGACAGAATATATCTGGGGAGTTGTGTGTGCGTGCGTGCGTGCGTGCGTGCACAGTGGTGTGCATGACAGAGTGTGCGGGGCTGGCTGATGGAGTTGGTATATGTATGGAGGCGGTGTGTTTGTATATGTGTGTAGGTGTGTGGGTATGTGCACACGCTCACACTAAGTTAGGCGTGACGATGGATTCAAAGGGAACCCTTTGAAGTATTTTGATGTTCCCTGGCTGCTCTCTTGCCAGTTTCCTAAATAGGTCAGAGACTCTGCTCCCTGCCGTCTGCACAGCTCCAGTTGTGCTGCAGCCTGCTAGAAAGAGTCGGAAAGGGCAGGCAAAGGAAAGCCTCTCCTCAACTTCACGTCGCCGCATTTGAACCGAAAGTCAGACTGTTTTGATGGGTTTCATTTAACAGTGGGGGCTCTTTTGTGGGCTTTGTCTGCAAGGTGCTCGACAGGTGGTGGCCCTAGGACCTGGATGTTGTTGACATTTAGTCGGAGAATAAGGCAGGAGAGAGACCTGAAGAAAGGTATAGACGAACGCAACGGACAAGAAGAATGAAAGACACGGAAGGAGAACGACAGAGCCGCAGATAGGGAAGAATAGAGTTGTGAATAGAAGAGAGGAAGGAGTTTGACGGAGAGATTAAGATGGAACGAGGTAGTGGCACAGGAGAGACGTAGAATGAGAGTGAGGTACGTGAGGACTGGTATGGTCCTGCAGGCCATCTGTCCTCGGTGCTGTGTGGGTTCTGGCTCCGTGCTGCCGGTTCCATGTAGGCCAGTCATTTGCATCTTCCAGCCTGCTGCTTAATTTGGTATCTGGAGGAAGCATTTTTTTCTCAGAGACACCAACTCAGTCATGCCCATTTTGGTGTGCGTGTGTTCGTGTTAGTGTGCGCGTGTCATCTTGAATGTGCAACCATGCCTACGTGTGTGGCTCTTAATGTCGCGTTTGGAGGGGGTCTCGTCGCAGCCTCCACAGGTGCCAGGGTGACTCCAGCACGGAGCCAGACTCCGACTTGTGTGCGCCAACCCTGCGTAGCAGCTACCTTGTTGGGGCGGTGAAAGAAGGTATCGGGGTGGTCTAGACTTGGAATAACAAAGGTGTCACTTTGTCCTCGTTTTCTCTGTCTGCCTTCTCGTCCATTTGCAGTTTTAAGGAAGCACATGCGTGAGCGCGTACATAGACGCGTGCGAGAATGCAAGCACCTTTTTCCCACCATTCCCACGGACCCTGTTAGCACCTCCTCGTCTCCTCCTTCTAATAGGAGGAATAAATCAGAGTGAGTGAAGTGCTTGTTTTGGTTGCCAGTGCTGGCATGTCCAACCTTCAGAGGGGGGGGGGCGTGATTTATTGTCGAGTGGCACAAAGCGAACAGATTCTGCCACGGGAACAGGACGGACACCCCCACAGAATGTGATTTGCCTTCTGTTGGGCTGGACCGTGTAAGCAAATAAGGCAGAACCCATCCCCTCATTGCTCCAACACACACAAACACACACACACACACACACACACACACACACACACACACACACACACACCCCGTTCTTCTCGGCTGAAATACTACTGGGGACACGCCAGGGGAGATCAGAGTGGGTGCCTGGTGTATGAGGGGGGGGAAAAAGCCAGATCCCGCTTTCCCTCTGCTCAACCCAACTCAACGGCCCTAAGAGCCCCATAGTGGAACTTCTCTCAGATCAGTGCCCCCCCGCCCCTTCTGTATCTGGACTCGACCAGAAACTCCTGGTCTCCGTCTGGGCCTTCTGTGATCCCTTCCATGTCCCTGCCGTGGATAAAAGTCGTCTTACATCCTCACAGATGTTAGGCCAATTTTTCCAACACCCACGGCCCCCGCACAGGTTCGCGTCACAGTCAAAGGACGCCGTTGCACACCCACCGCATGCCACACAGAGAGACATAACACATGCTGATGGCCGCACACACGACTTGTGTGTGTGTGTGTGTGTGTGTGTGTGTGTGTGTCGCTGCATATCAAAGTCTGTACGCATCCCCACAGACTCCTAACTTAACATTAGAAAGACACACTCTCACAAGCACCCACACGTGTTCTCTGTCTCTTTAACAGATGATAAGTTTTGGTTTTTTTGCATGCATTCACCTCAGATTTATTTTTCTTTGCAAGTTCCGGCAGAAACAACCGTGACATGAAATGGAACTAACTCAAAACCAGACGGTGCCCTATCATATTTGAAGTATCGCCACCTGCTATGTTTTGAAAAATGAGGGACTATATTTGAAGCATGAGCGTCGGGTCTGCTTCTCTCCGCTGTTTATCTTAGTTGACTTTCCACGGGGGATTATAATGCCCGTGTCAGTGGACACACTAATAGAGATGTGTGAGGTTAAGACTATTGTATACATCAATGCCTGCGATCTGTGCTCCACTATTATAGGCCTGTCACCTTATACCCCAGGGATTATACAGGTTTTAAATTGAAGAGCAGCTTCTTACAATGCAATGTTGAGGGGGTTTAATCCAGACAAACAGCATCATCATATGAGGTATCACAGCAAAAACTGTCATCTGCAAATCTCTCTTCTCCGAAACAGACGCTCGGTGGAGGCCTGCCACGGACCATGTGAAGAGGATTAGTCGGAGTGAACCTACCTGGAAAATGTTAATGCACCAAATGAAACTGTCTGAGGCTGAAATGAGAATTACGTATTGGCGGGGTTAAGACGGCTCCTTTTCAAAATGTCATTTGTATTCAAAGAGAGATATCCTGCTATAGATTGCATGGGTAATATCACATTTTTGTGACATTTAGAGTGCTCTACCAATCCTTAGTATATCCAGGTATCTTTTTATTTTAATTTTTTGCTATGTCAGGGATGGCCATAAGGGATTACAACATTGGTATGTCGCTCTGTCGGTTAGTCAGTTAGTCCACCATTAGATGGATTTCCTCAAAAACTTGGTGCAGACGCTGATGGTCCACAAAAGACTTTAATGACCCGCTGACTTTTTGTCTTGTACCATGAGCAGGTCAAAGTGTTATCCAGTGAAATGTCTTGATATCTATTGGCTAGTTAGGTACAGATGTACGTACTTCCCAGATGATGTACCCCAATGACTTTACATTGCGAATTTCTCTTTCAAGCAAATCTGAGGTTGATATTTTGGGATTTTGTAAATGGCTTTTGACATGTTTCAGCAACTTTTGGTTGATTACTGTACATTTGGTACATCCACATGTTCCTATAAGGATGAATTGTAAAATGTTTGTAATATAAATAACTTTTTATTCAACATCAGACAGACATCAATGCTGAAAAAAAATACCTGCAAAATCCCGTCCTTAATTTGACTGTTTATGTGGAGCTTGCACGGTACTCTAGCCACTCAGAAGCAATAGAGCAAAATGTGTTATTATGTTTGCGTAGCTAGTTAAATGGTGTGTAAGAAGACACACTTGCCTATTCATTCCATTAAAAACTGATGAGTTGATGACTGAATGTGTGGCCATGACGATTTTGACCTTCTACTGCTCTGTAGGTGATGTCATTCACTCCATTTTCTTCTATGGGGAATATTGCCAGCAAAACCTTTACAGAATACAAGATGTATCACTGAGGCAAACTCATTCCAATCGTCTCCCAATTGGCGTTTCACATATTTGACACTTGAATGACACAGTATCTACAACAAACGACTGGGGATAGATTGGAGCCAAAGAAGTGAGCGGAAGAAAAAATGAAGAGAAAGAAATTTTGGGGGCTTTGAAGAACCTATAAAGTGACATTTCTTACTCAGCAATCCCAACTAAAAAAATAGCTTTGGGTTAGGTTATTTTATTTTTTCATCATCACTCATGTACTTGAAGGTAGACATAATGTTTTGTCATATTGATGTAGAGGGAGATTCTTTGAGAGTAGAGCTCTTGGTCTATCAGGCCAAAAGTATATTATATAAATAAATAAAAATTTCAGCCATTTCATAGTTGTACAGAACAGACATTAACCTCTGCACTACAACAGAAAGGTTCCTTGAGTGTTTTTTTTTTTTTCATTCTTAGCCCAAAGCCATTTCAGGCATCTTGGGTGGCTGTACAGAACTGAAGAACATTTTCCCTTCACCCCGAGGAAAGGTGATTGAATTTGTTTGCCTGTCTATTCACGTGTGCGTGTGCGTGTGTGTGGGCGCGCGCATTCAACTCGTGCGAAGCTTGTCTGAGTCAGTTTCCAAGGCAGATGCATGCTTTTTTCGACAGTTTCTGAAATAGCTTTCTGACCTTTCCGCTGAGTTTTTCCCCTCTTTTGTGCTGTCAGCCATATCCTCCTCTTCTAAATCGATGGCTGTTGGTTGTGCTCTCTTCCTGACAGCAGGACATGGCTGATGTTATGCATTAATAATGGTTGATAATGATTACAATATCTATCTAACCATCCTACCTCCTGCGCCCCCCCCCCCCCCCCTCTCTCTCCGTGAATTTATTCACGGAGAGAGAGAGCAAATTAACCAAATTCCAAATGGCTATGGCAGAGGCCTCAGAGCAGGGTAACAAGTTGAGGGGAAGAAAAAAACAAAAAGAAACCACACCAAACACAGCAGTCCTCATTTGCATTTTCATTTAATTTTTCTTTGGCCTGTAGCGCTGTGTACAGAATCAATCTTTCTAACTCCATTTCCAATATATTACTGAGAGACAGCGGGAAGAAAGGGGAAGTATTGATTGGCTGAGTGTTCATTGTGTCTCCTCACAGATTGCACACTTCATAAGAACAGCAATGAAATTGCTGTTTGTTTCCCTTTTTCTGTGTTCTTTATTGTATGTGAGAGAGTAATGATGGAGCCGAGGTGTGACAGTCAATATCTCCCCATTCACAGCACGCCTTCTCTTGTTTTGCCTTGACCCTGTAACTAGCGACTTTTAAATAATTCCTTTTGTTATCCAGTAATGCCGCACTTCGCTCCAAGGAGACATTATTATAAATGTCATTAATATTACTAATACTAAAGAATAGTCAAATGTTTCTACTCAGGTGTCTCGCTCCTTCAACATATAGAGTCGCCTCGCAATGTCTGAGGATCTTGAACACGTCAGGTCTTTCAATCTTTGAATTTCGCTGTGCGTTGAAATTAATTGAGTGACGGACTAACTAGCTTAGCTAAGCAGAGACAAGAGGCATGTCTTTAACTACGTTATTTTGTGGGGTTACAGGTTATTTTAGAAGAATACCTGGACAGGGCAGGAACATCCACCCTGTGGGAGCCACGCTGCTAATACATGTATATAAAAGTTAAGAGTGCTCTATAGGTTGGGTTTACACTCTGCGTCGTACGGCATTACATTAACAGACCAGGCACACGGGTCGACCGAGGGATCAGCCTTCGTGGTTTAAGCTTATCGTCTATAGCGGCCCCATCTGTAGATGTACTGTTTTGGTTCACCCACACCGCTCTCATGCAGCGGTCTTCAGGTGATCACAGTGGAGCATATAAAGCAGCCAGATATTTCCATCATGAGTCGGAGACCAGAGTGGAGACCAAATGTTAGTTTGAAGGAGAGCGTATATTGGACCAAGTTGCCAAAACATCACTTCTGATGAAAGCTAATGTCCCTATAACTGCATAAGTTGCAACTGTCTGCCAACAAGCTTGCCATATCAACTTAACAGATGATGATTTATACTGTAGATAATCTGAGCATTAAAGCTAAGGCTCTGCCCATGTGTCCAAAAATGTATTTCTATACAAAGCATTTTGAGTGCACATTCAACTCATTATTATTCATTTTTTTATTTTATTTTCTTTTATTTTTCTATCTGCTACCAACAGTCAACTTTTCAGTCAATCAAAAACCTGGTCGTTGTGAAGAGACAAGAAGTTTATGATTTTCCTGTATTCTGCTAACTATAGTTGACTTAGCGGCACAACATATGTCATAACATTTGAAAACCCCCCGAAAATGTGCAGAAGATGCATATGTCAGTATTTTGTTTGGTGTATGGATGCGTAAAAGGAAGTAGCAGAATATATATGTTTAGGATATAGGCTCAGGAGACTGTTGAGGAGGAAGTCAAATAGTTTTGACCACCCTGAACTCCAGCACTAAATGTTACAGCCTGCACAACCTGCAAGGCAAACACAGAAAAGCAGAGGCGGACTTCCTAATAACACTGAAGCAGTATGATATTCTATACATACTGCAGTAATCTATGGCACCAAATAATTTAAATGACTTGCCCTATGTGTGTACTACTTTATGTCACAATTTTTTTTACAAAAATAAAAGTTGAAAATAAATATATATAAGAAGATGAGCTTAATTTTGAATAATGCAGACAACGAAGGCTATTAGAATCATCAGCCTTTCTAACATTTTCAGCCCACCGGTGGCGGCGGAGTGATTCACCGCTGCCACTGATGTTCGTTGCCTGTGTTTGAGGTTGAAAAAAGCTGCTAGCTGAAATCCTGACACTCAGGCAAATCCGCCTCGGGACAAATCCTCCGCACACACACGGTATCAATCCAGACGCCAGTGATTTTCAGCGAGGAGCAGAAACTCCTAATGGAGGTGTATAGGCAGCCAGATGTCTGTTGGTGCGGCCCTGTGATTGATGGGAGGAGACATGCGCCATTTACTGGCCAAGCTGGAACTAGAAGGAATCTCCATCTTCTCTTTTCAAAGCAGTCACAAGACGCCTCACAGAGAAAATTGGCCTATTTCCATGGGGCGGCGGACAGATCCGCTAAATTCGGCTCCAGTCACACAGACACACACACACACACACACACACACACACACACACACACAAACAAGCACACGCAGTGTGCCTGTTTACACATGCATGCAAATAGACCTGTGTTGCGCGCACACGGAGAGTAAATAAGAAAAGCACAGGGTTGCACTGTGCTGAGGCGCACAATTGGTATTTCACTACACCTAACTAACGGTTTGCTCTGCTAGTTAGTAGAATGCGTCCGTCACTGCGAGTGTATTCCCATGTACAAAAATACGAGCACATAGCACCTTTCTGTAATTCCATCTGTCTCCGTTCACTGCTCCACAAATGCATGTGTTGGAAATGCATGTCGGACATAAGTTGTTAAAAAAAAAAAGACGCCCAATTTGGCATTCAGATTTTTACATTTGAGATTTTGTTTTCTTTGTTCAAAAAGTTTAAACTCAATGACATTTGATAGATCTGAGATTCATATCAAAATATGTTTGTGTGTGAATTTCAAAAAGTGAATGATTTAGAGTTGAATGAAAATAGACAACAGGACAGAAGACATTTTGACATCATGGCTGAATGGAAAAGAACCATGTTATTAATAACGCCTGTCCATTTCCTACTTTCACAAGTCAAAATGGGGGCCTGTTGAATGACAAACCATCAGTGGCCAACATATGCTGATTTATTACAAACAAATAAAACATCACTTTCTTCAGAACAAAAAGGCTCAGACTTTGCGTCGCCGCAGCCGCGTACAGTATAGGCGAATACGACAGAACCGACACTGTGGCAGTTAATTAAAATCCCCATCTTGTTCTCTAATATGTCTGCTGTCCTGCGTTCGAACACAGCAAGTTTGTCTCTGTGAGTGACATACAGCTGGCTGTCGCCCCCCCCCTCGTGAAAACAATGGGCCGTTCGGAGCCAGCACCGTGGTCCCTGCCAGTCCAGTGGGACACGGGGAGCCAAAGACAGATGTCGTCTCATCGCGGCTAATTTGATTTCTGGTGTGTGCCCGTTGCAGCTCCACGGGCCGCACATTAATTGAGATCATGCAAATAAGAGATGGTTTAATTTACTTAATTATAGATTATTTTTTGTTTGTTATTCATCTGTTCCTTTCTCGGTTCTGTCAGATGACTGTGTCATCTGTGCCTTCTGATTAATCACCATCCTCTTTGAGTATGTCATAAGTGGTTTGATTTTAATTTTTTTTTGCTTTGGTTACTATTTGGAACTGAGCGAGACCATTGTTGTTGGCAACGTTTGCTATTTTTAAGAGCTTCTTAATGGTTCTTATGGGAACGGGGTTAGAGAATGGGAGTTGATGTGAATGCAGCCAGATGCAGTGATTTACATTTGACGGACATCCTTTACTGTCGCGGGTCATCTTGGCGGGACATTAAATGTGACAGAACAAGTGCTGAAACAACGTCTTCTGACAACCAACTCATCTCATATAAAAGACATATGGATCTTCGCGAATTGTCCCAAGAACCATCATGAAACTGTCGCATTATTAGTGTTAATTGCCTCAAACCGCATGGCCATGTTCCAGAAGCTGTAAAATTTCACACACACGCAGCCTCCTTAACCTCCAGTTAGCGGGATTTTATGAGCTTATCAGAGGTCAATGCATGTGGTTATACACCGTACACATCAGTAATAATCTCTTTTAATGCATTAATCAAATGACACTTAAGGTCGCCTGGGTACAAACTTGACCTTGTATCACTCTTTTGTTCTAACTAGTTTACTCATTATCCAGGGAAGACGATGATCCCGCGATGATGATTTTGCCCTCTCAACTTTCGAGAAGACATTCTCACACTGTACAATAAGCCTGCAAGCTGCAGCTGTCCTATTTACAGCCAATACGTCCCCGTTGGATATTAGATTACCCACTATGTTTTATTTATTTATTTCAACCTTGGAAAGCACTTTGGGCTTATTTGCTTGAAAATTGCTCTATAAATAAATAAAAATATAATTATTATTATACCTAAATTAATCTTTTTTTTTTTTTTTTTTTAATTTAAAGCTGAGCTCACAACCAGGCAGGGCAAATGGTCACTTATAGTAACAGGTCTGTGTGTGTGTTCAGCTGACAGACCAGTCGTGTGTTGGCTTGGTTTCAGGGGCTGGAGGCGGTGGGGGGAGGCGGTAGAAACCTGACTCACGGTACAGTAACTCCAAAGATCTGTTATGCTGTGGGGGTTTTTATGCTGACTTGCTAAAGTTTTTCCACCGTTGAGCCTATATTCAGGAGTCAGCTGGTTTTGTTCAGAGTTGTCGGGTGTTTGAGTGCCTCACTCCAGCGGGACATCCGAAGAGCTGCATGCAGGGCCCAACGTTACACCTGCTGTCGACAGTCGGTGAGTACGAGACAAAGGCCCGATGCTTGATGAACAATTGTCTTGTTTGGTATTTCTTCATGTGTTAAACACAGATTGTGGCGGTGCTGGGGAGTAAGAGAATACAAGTAAGAGTTACGTATTTAGAGTACAGTAGCTATATTTAGTAATAGTCACAGATTTAATGGTTGTCAGTTACGGCATCAGACGGATGCATACAATTTCCAACGATCAAGTCACCAAACTCAGTTTGTGCATCTGTTTTTGCAGTGTGACCTGTTCAAAAATCTGTCTGTTATTTATTATAATATATTATAATACTGTATTTTTCTATCTTGGAAAAATGGATCTCCTCCAACTTTTAAGATGTTCTTGAACCAAATATCGAAACTCTTACCTTTCAGGGATTTTGACTTAGAAATACAATCATAGACATATTTTATTTTTTTGAAGAGTTATTGCTTCCATACTTTTCTTGTTAGGAGAACTTCTTCAAAGATAATCAGTGAAAGGAACGAGACAGTGGAGTTCAGCATGAAGGACATTATTCTATTTACAGCTATAACCCTTTTGTTTTAGTTTTGTTAATTTTCTTTGGTGTGGATTTGATTATATTTTGGTATGTATGTGATGTCATGTGTGCATGAATGGAAAGGATAAAGGGAAACGAGAATGAGGTTACATTATTAATTAAAGTCAATAGTTTACATTAATGGAATCCTCTATTAAGTTGACATTATTTAGAAAGAAGTTTAAAAGGCTGTTGCGGTTTAGCTGCTTGGTTTATTTGAACGTGTTTCGCGGTGCTATTTATTTTCAAGATTAGTTACAAGGCGGCACAGTGAAAACAAAATGTTCTGTGCAAATGTGGATTTGCATTGGTTTATTTTTGTCTCGCTGGTTTTGACTCGATGCAGCGGGAAACAAAAGGTCAAAGAAAAATTGGGCCTTTGTCCTTTTTAGCAGACCATCATCACCATCATCATCATCATCATCATCATCATCATCAGGGTGACTCCTGGATTCAGCAGACGCTGGGTGACAAGTCAGTGTAACATGCAATGTGAATATAAGGCGACGTTGGGTACATTCGCTCACTTTGAGAAATCCAACAGAATATCTGACGAAAAAACATTTAAGAGCATACAATCTGTGCTGAAATTCATTTTAAACTTTATTCTCCCAACACTTCAGGAATTTTTTTAAAGGCACTTTTGATGGAGCAAAAGCTCAGCTCATCTTCTTTGATGGTGAATAACTAAATTAAAATAACAGGTAACTTTACTGATCCCCTTTGTTAGTGTAACAACTTTTTTACACTAACATAAAAGGTTTTTTATGAGTAATTAATAAGATAATGACATACATTTTTTCTCTATATCATGTATTTTGCCCAGCACAGTACGTTAAGATTTCTACCACACAACACATGGGTCTGATTGAGATGTTTTACTTTTGCTGTGATGATTTTGCATCGATCAACTTTGCAGTATTTTTGAAAAAAGTACAATGCAGGTGGCATATTCCAGTGGAGCTGTTGCTGTTGTTTTGGAAACTTCCCTCCAGCAGAGTGAGAATAGTGTGTTTTACACCATTTGTTACGAAATGTGCTGAAAAATTGCAATACCGCTGACTATAGTGTCAAAATAAATTATACATTTCTCCAAGAAATACATATCATACCTGAATACATTATCACAAAGCCATCTGACTGTGAGCCGGTGTGTGTTTTTATGCTGATGAACAGATTTAGGAGCTGCACAGTCTGCTTGTCGTCGGGGGGGGGGGGTCACCTGTGGAGGACTGCTATCTATTCCAAATTTAACAACACGGAATAGCAAAGACTGAACTCTGATCCAGGGGAGAGATGCAGGTATAGCAAATGCACCATCACGCAGATGGCCACAGCTTGTTTATCAGGCGCACCTTGTTTACGGCGCCTCTTCTACCCGCGCTATCGCTTAGGTTTACCTCAACAAGACCTCGCCTTCTGCGGCGGGCATCAAACCTCTCATGGGGCTGAAAGAAAGTTGTTTCGTACGACGCACGCAGTGCATCTCCTATTTTTGAAGGGGAACGTTGCCACGAGCGTAGCTTGTTCTGCAAGTGGCGGTATATGACATCAGTCACATCCACTGTATCGACTCACTTTAATGATCTTTGCTGAAAAGCAGGTTAACAATTGTCATTTGGCAGCGATTACACAGCCTGTCATCTGGCCAAGTTTGTAGAATAAACACATCATTTCCCTCCTATAGAGCCAGTGTGCAGTGACACCCCCCCCCCCAAATTCCTCTTACACTTCTTTCCCCTCGAGTGCATCTGATAAAATTAATTGAAAAGAAAGGCAAGTAGCATCCTAAGGCAGTGTTATTGTTATTATTATAATTAGCAAACGTGGCATGGCCCACTGTCTCTGTGGCCTGTTAGCTCACGGGCTAAAGCCTCTAATGAGGTGGCAGTCATGTGGTGTCAGCTCCACAGTGAAAGAGCAGCGCAGACGAAGCGGAATGGGCTCATCATATCTGTTTGTGTGTGCGCGCAAGTGTGTGTGTGTGTGTGTGTGTGTGTGTGTATGTGTATATGTGTGTGTGTTCGTGTGTGTGTAAATTGGCATATCACGGGTAGAGCTCAAATGGGGCTCCTAACAACACTCGGATGCGGTCAAGAATAACCAAGTGGGACACGATGGACCAAGATGATATTAGTCATTTAATGCGCCAACTAAATTTTAAGCACTGTGGCCAAGTTTAGCCATACTATTGTAATAGCACTGGCATACATTGCTCCACGGGGACGCGTAAAAAAAGAAAAAACAAACTTCCTACTGGAAGTCAACAATTACTGTGTGCGCCCAAGTGGTAAAAAAAAAAGGAAAAAAGGATTAACCGTGTAGTCACTGGAAGCAAAGATAATTGTCCGGATCATAGCACCATTTTATCATCCATGCGTCAACGCAAAACTTTAAACACAGAAAGTTGCTGAGCATTCAAGTCATACAGCCTATTTTATACTACGTTAATAAATAAATATAGAAACAAACACTCTTTTTGCCTGGTTTGTTCTTGGATTGTATGGAACTCGAGCGGTTTGCGGTGAGAACAGAGGAGTCCTCGATTTTGTGGCGCAACATTTCTTTCGCAGTCTCTGTAGCGCCTGTACCGTGGATTTGAACTGTGGGCCTTGTTATCACTCCGCGACGTATTTACAGCACCAACCGCTCCGCACAGTAAAATACAGAGCGATAATGGCAGTGAAAATGTGTTCCATTATATCTTGCTAATTAGGTGTTAAATGTGCAAATATAAACAGATTCCCACAGTCAAAGAAATAGATCAAAGCAAAGAATTGCAACTTGCGCTGGTCCCATATGGGTTGCCAGGTCTTTTTTGTCACTTGAACAAACGCTCGAGCGCAAGAATTTTTTTTTTTTCCTGATGCTGCTGATGAAAAAGGGTCAGGCCGATCTTTGCACTTACCACAACCCGAAACAAACCAAACACAAAGAAAACAATTCTACATTTCTATATAACATATTTTTCCACAAAAACAAGGGGCCAAAAAGTGAGATTGACTGAACCTTTACTAATCATCATATTAGTAGTATTTGTTTGTTGATGTTGGGGGGTATTAAGCTCCGACTCCTGGGTGTGTGAAGAAAGTGGAGGAAATGTTTGAAAATCCGTCACACACCTCTTGTAAAATTGGTTCTCAAAGTGATGTACGCTGAGTCATATTTCATAACTAGCTGTGCGGGGAAGGGAGGAAGCTTGCGGTCTGTTTGTAACCACTCTGATCTCCCCAGCTGAGATCACGAGCCGAGGTGAGGCAGGAGGCAGTCCGTCTTGGCTCGTGCTGAGACCGAGCGCTGTTGTTCACGGGAGCGCACATGCTGTCAGGGGCCTCGATTGGTGGAGGGCTTTATCGGTCACATGACCAAAACGGAACCCGTATGGATGGGCTTGGTGTAAAGGCTGCTGACATACAGAAGTGTTTAGCTCCTCTGAGCCATCAGCTGGGAAATTGCTGAGTAAAAAAAATAAGAGTGTGTGTGTGTGTGTGTGTGTGTGTGTGTGCGCGTGCGTGCGTGCGACTCAATTAAAAACCAGCTGTGCCCTATTCCTCTGTAAGCCCTCCAGCATTCCTCACCCCCCTTCTCTCATGTCTTGCCCCCCCCCTTCCTCTCCACCCCCCACCCCCCCACCCCCCCGTGCCACAACCCCCCTGCTGCTCTGTAAGCTGCCTGTAAGCCTCCAGACTCATGCCGATGGATCTAATGCTTCCCCTGAAAACATACTGCACACATGGATGTGGATGCGCGCGCACACACAACACACACACACACGCACAAACACACGCACGCACACATGCAAACACGGCCTATACCTTTTCAGATGCACTGTAAATGCTCATTTACCCCCGGCTGCTTGATGTGATTTCGGCAGACTATTGTGCCAAAGCGACCCACCGCGCTCCCCCTATACCCCCTGACGTACCTGTTATACTGTCTCACATCAGCCAGCTCCCGCTGCAAGCGAGGCGGGGGAACTGACTGACACGAGGAATGGCGGGAGCAGGAATGCAATTAAAAGCAGAGACAAACAAGCAGACAGACAGAAAAAAAGGAAAAGAATCCGGGAGACTTAAATGATCAGATACATTTTGACACGGTTAGCTGACTAACAGCCATTAATCTGAACATTAAAGCTGCTTTTTTTTTTAAATAATTGAATAAAGATGGGTGGTAAACATATTAACCATTAATTCAGCAGGTTGCATCGCTTCTTTTTGATCATCTGTTTTATGCTTTTCACACTATTTTTAACAGCTACAATCTATGTATCACATTGCTGCCACTGTCAAAATTGCACAGATACTATAGCTCAATATGAGAATATCCAGGAGGCAGCGATAGTGCTCAGCCAGCTAATCAGTGGTAATTCTATAAGTTCGGGTCCTTTAATTAACTAATTAGCTTTTTGGGAATTTATCAAATTGATTATATAAGTAACAATGCCATGCATCTTTCTTCTTCTCTGCCACGGCGAGACGCGCGCGCCGAATTCCCCCAGAACACCTACAGATACGAGCTGCAGCCAGGATCCTGGTGGTGATAGATGTATGGCGGAGAACTCATTGAACAAGGTTAAACAGAACCCCTGACACTGTGCAGTCTGTAATAGTGAAGATAGCGCTGGGAACACAATCCACAACCTAGAGGGCTGCGGGGCTCGAGGACCCCTGAGCACTGCCTATGAGCATTAGGCTTTGAGAGGTTATAATGGCTTGTGCTAATATTGGCTCATGATAGAGAAAGGTCAGCTAACTCATCTACTCGTGTTGCATCTGATAACCTGCCTCGGGATTATTTTTTTTTTCCCTCATTCGAGCGAGTCCATGAGCAACGCTTTCATTCAGGGGGTCAGATCTTCTGATGATCCATCACTTCTTAAGATGGCGGTTTCTAATTATGGCACCGCGGAGCACAGGGCGGGATAGAAAATGCTCGGTAAATAACCGATGAAGCCTGGCAAACTGATTATTTTCTTTGAGGCGTGTTCTAGGAGAAACCCAATTGGCTTAACACTGGCAGAAAAGCATAAGCGGGAATTGTCAGCGGCACTTTACATACCACGAGAGGGCCCCTGGTTTCGCCCCAATGTGCTGAAAGAGAGGGTGGAGGATTGCCACGAGTGATCCCGCATTATGGCAGGAGGAGGCCCATGGGCGGACCGTAGGCAGAAGCTGGCGGCTGTCCACTCGGAGGTTGGTTTTAAAACCGATGAGCGAAATGCTAGTCAGCCTCCCATGGCTGCGGCATGTGGGCCATCTAATCTGGGTTTGCTCACCCTCACTGGCTGGTCTCCACACCGACGCTCGCTGGCTCGCCTGTAACCGGACATATTAGGGCTAATCTCTAGGTGTGTCCATATGCAGGGACTTAAGTGCAGACAAATGGAAAGGACAGATTTAATACCGCTGACACCATTATTTTCAAATCCTCACTAACACCCAGGGAAATAGGGAGGGGGGGGGGGGGGGTTCAAATGTCTCAGTTTGTGGGCTATATTTTATGCAAATAGTAAAACAAACTACTGCAAGAAATTAAGTTTTTTTGGTCAACATGCTTATGTTGCTGTATCTTAAAGGAGCTACTCAGCTCATTAAGAAAATAAAACTCTACAATGGACAGTTAGGGCAAAGTGTAAAGCTGTGGACACGCTGCACCTGCATGATTAAGAATGGGTACAGTGGGCCCCAAGTCAGAGATGGGCTTTTTTATTTTTTTTAGGTTATCACTTGGGGACTTTAAAATGGTTCAGTACGCCATCCTTCCCTCATCTGCATTTTTCATCTCGTCCTGCACCTGTGTTAGCCACTAGAGAGCCAGTGATTCCCCCTTCTATCCTTTCACCGTTCGCTCATGCCATCTGCAAATTCAAATCAACTTGAGGTTTCCACATTTTTTTACGTAGCCCATAAGCTTGGCACCCTTATTTGCCGGAATCAACGTATCAGCGGCGGGCAGCGCAATATATCTCCTAGCTGAAAATTGGGAAATAAAGGAGTGAAAATAAATAAATAAAGCAAACAAAAGTGGGAGGTTTATGTCCCATGCCAATCCCCAGTTATGCATAAAAATGCCTCGGAAATGAAATCTTTATCAAAAGAGCCACAAGGTTCTCTTTACAAGGTGTTTTCAAATAAGCGGGCATTATTATCATACCTCCATTGGGAAATATGCATTTACAGCTTGGAGATTGAGAAGCAAGAGGGTAACTGTTAACAATGTTTTCCCTAGTTATGGCGCGTAATTGCATGCTTCTGTTATTGCACCTTTCTATTGCTGCTAATACGGAGAAAGCCCATTAGGCAGCGCGCTAATGTGAACGGCAGCCTGCAGTGCAGTGGGTGCACTGTTTAAAAAGAGACGCATGAGGACCCCTGTAATGAGCACTATAGGCCAGGAGGGGAGGGTGCCAACACCCAGAGCAGGCATAGACTGTAAGTATATGTGGGTGATGAGACTATAAACAAGTGGAGCTGCCATTTCGCTTCCTTTAAACGTGTGAGTAATCAAAGAGTAATATCAGATATGCAGCACGGCGCCAGCCCAATGTAGAATAATAAAAAATAAAAAAAACTAGGATGACACAGTAGGTGTGTGTCTCCAACAACTCAAAACAATCCCAAAGATGTATAATCCAGATCCACACATTTCCTGACAAATTGATGGAAATGTCGACAGACGTCTATGTCTCGCAGTGTTAAGCAGAAAGATTAAAAAAACAAAAAACAGGGACACCCTGGTTCCACCCCTTTAACAGGACCCGCGTCGAAATGGAATGGAATTCATCCCTGGCCCCTGCCACGTCCCATCCCTCCACCAAGTTGAGAGCAAATCGGATCAGTACTTTTTGACGCAATCCTGCTGACAGACAAACAAACAAACACACACACAAGCCACGACAGGAGTGAAAACATGACCTCGACACAACAATGATCGTATTAGGAGATTGATAATACATAATATTTAATCGCATGTGCCATCGTACTTGACATTCTGAAATCGAATTGCTTGAATGTCAGCGCCGCCGCTGATCCCCGCGCATCACGCCGCAGCCGACAGCGCACAGTGGATTACTGCCCGTGCGCACGGATAATGACCATTGACTCGGCTTGGCCGTGAACGCGCTCCGCGAGCCTCGGTCATTCCTCTTCACGGTGCGTGGTTCGTCGCTTCCCCCGGGCGCCCCGGTGCACACAGCCTTCACCGACCGGCCGTCGCGGCACGTTCGGAGCATTCCCCGCCGTTCCTCCGGTCCCGACGAACGGGAAATCGCGGGGAAGACGTGCCCTCTTTTTGCGCACAGCTGCCTCCGTCCGGCTTTTTCTTTTTTTTTTTTTCTGTTCCATCTTTGCCAGTCAGCACTGCCCCCCCCCCATAACGACCATCCGCGCGGAATGGATTGCTCCGTCTGATTCCCCGATTTGGTGAGATGTTGTACTGGAGGCTTACAGCCTTTACCCTCTCCATCAGCTCGCCACCACATCCCCCCGCCCCCGGTGCTCGCTTCTCCCGTAGCGGACTCGCCAGGACAGACAGGGCAAAGAAAAGTATGCAGTCGCTGAACAAGTGTTGAGTAGCTCTGGGCTGGTCGACTGGAGGGGTGGGGGGAGAGAGAGGAAAAGTTCAAGTTGAAGAAGGAGGATTACGCAGTGAGTTCCGCGCGTAGCCGAATTACAGGTAGGTGCACATTTAAATGTATTATCAGCTGTGGAAACGCTACACACACGCGCTCCCTGTGACGGGCGGACAGCACGTGTGTGTGGACGGGGAGGGAGCGCAGCGCCGCGCGCAGCGGTGACACCGAGGCGCCTTTATTTTATCCGAATAACGTGTGTGGTGCTCGCACTTGTCGGGCCCCTGGCTCACGCAGGGCTCCCGTCGTGTGTCTGGTACCAGGAGGGAACGATACAGGACACCGACACACTGCACAGTTCCCGAGGTGACCTTCTGCGAGTTCGTGGCTTCGGAGGTTTTCGCACGCAGCGCATCTGCGCGGCACAAACAACCTCATAGCGTCTCTCCCCCCCCCCCGAGAAATACAATAAGAACACGCGCATCTGTCCTGGCTGTGTGTCGCCTCTCCGTTTTTTTTTTTTAAGGGTCAACATGTCACGATGAGGGGCAGGATCTCGGACAACCTTTCGGTTCCTCCTGTCCGTGGCGCGCATGGCTAGCGCAGCGCAGCATCCCCCATGCCATCGCTCTCCGTGCATGAGGGAGGAAGCGAATTTGTCCTTCAAAAAAAAAAGAGAAGATGCTTTAATCTTATTCAAAGAGCACCAGTTGCTGCAATGCACTCTATATGTTCCACGGTCTTTGTTTTCATTGATATTTCACCCCTCGCTTACACGCTGACACGTATTGGATTAGAAATAATGCATGGCATTATGCTTTGTGGACGGCTAAACCTAAAGATGCACGCTGTGTAGGTCCGTGCCAGTTGTGCTGAATTTTAATATCTTTGTTCTCTGCTCCCATGCTCTGTGTTTTGTTTTTTTTGGTGACACAGAGAGGCTGAAAGCCAAGGGCCAGCTGGCTGCCCTCAAGCAGCGAGGACCATAACACTGCAGGATGTAGCTCACTGGGGAATGACTATTTATTGGAGACTAGTGAGACTTTTAGTTTATAGCTCGCATGCCATATGCACCATGCAAAGTTTAAGGTTGCATTAGAAAAAGAAATAAACAACAACTTTTGGAGTCAGTTGTGAATCAAGTAGGGTGACAAAGCCATAAGGCCCGCTCGCCAGCTGTGTGGATCCCAGAGCCTGGCAGTCGTCGGCACCGTGAAAACAAACACAAACACACAGATGCCACAAAGATCCGGATGCTGAGGAGCCCTGCTGAGATTCAACACTCCAGTCTAACCGATGCTGCTTCTCTCCGCGGCTCTTCCATCTCCTCCTCCACCTTTAGCTCTCATTGAGCCTTGCCCGCATCTGTGTGATCTCCCACCCTCTTTGATCCTGCTCTCTCGCTTTCCATCTCTCCATCTTGAGCTTTTGGCGGGGGCATGCGAATCAAAAAAGAAGGCGAGGTCCTCACGTTGGCCTGCAATCATTACTGACACACATTTTAAACACGGGCATATGGAGACGTGCACACTGTTTGTACTTACACATGACTGTCTTACCCACGTGAACACATAGCTGCTTTTCCACTGCCGGTGTTTAACAGGCCAAGCATCATCATTAGCAATAGAGTGTGTAAGTCTAAAATGAGAAATACTCTGTTTGAACACGCTTCTTTGATTTTTCTATCTGTGACAGCATCATTGCAACTAAAAAATGTCATATAGTGTGACACGTGTCATTTTGAAAACACGTATCGAGTGTTTTTCCTTTTCATTGCATGCATGGGCAAGCCTCTGTGTGTGTGTGTGTGTGTGCGTGTGTGCGCGTGTGCGTGCGTGCGCGCGCATTCTGAACTGTATGTGTAGCAAGACGCAGTCTTAAGTGCTAATAGGAGCTCACGCTGGACAGCAGCAGGCCATGTCAGCCACAATCTCCAGACGAGGCCTCAGGGTGTCCCATTTGGCAGGGGCACACACACTTACAGACACACACACGCACACAAACAGTGCCTGAGACGTTAAGACTCGACTCGAGCGTCTGAGCACTACGGGTTCTTCGAGTCCACAACCTTCACAACCGCTCGACTGGATTTAAATCTGTGCGGTTGCCATGGAGCTCCTCTGTAGATTGACTTTTACATATGCAGATATGCCTGCGCGGTCAGAGTATCCGTTAATTCACATGTGAATGTGATTAGAGAATGAATTGCTTTGCGTTAATCCGTCAACCTTTTCCCCTCTGCGCTCTTCTTCTATGTGGGTTATGTATTTATACATACATTTCCCCGCAACACCTGTGAGGCCTGGAAAGAGGAGCATCAATCTTCATTAGACTGAAATGTGACTGGCCCTGTTGAATAAGTGACTGTCAGTGTATGTGTGTGTGCGTGTGTGCGTGCGTGTGTGTGTGTGTGTGTGTGTGTGTGTGTGCTCGTGTTGAGCCCTGCAGCCTGCTCTGACCCATCTGACAGATGACTGCAGTGATTTCCAGGGTTCAGCAGATTAGGGGATTAACGACTGAAGGCTTCGCACAATAACCCTAATGCATGCACACGGTGGCAAACGTGCACGCAGCGTCAAACAAACACCCGCGGCCACGGGAGCTGATCAGAAATCGGCGTGTGTCCAGCGTGACCCCCTCTGCTTTGTGTCGCCCTGCGTTTTGCCGATAGGACTGTTTACATTTAGCCGGCCAACTGATGGAAAGCGGAATTAGAAAAACTCAAGGGTCCAATTTCACTAATGCCATCCTCGCACCTCAGGCGTGACTCGTACTGGTACTGAGAACCCAGTTAATACATTTTGTCCTTCCCGACCAATTCAGAGCGGACTCGGTTTTAGATAATGAACCAACAAAGTGGGCTGAATGTTTGTGACTAGGCCAATGCAATTTTGTTCCTGAATTGGAGCCAAAACTCCCTTTCAAGCGCAGAAGAGGCACCGTTGTGTTCATTGTGTCAAATGGTGTCAACACTAACCACATTGCCACGTGGTAACTGGTGTCAAAACCAAAAGCTGCTTGTGTCTCTCAGGTATAATTACTTGAGAGGCAGCAAAGTGCACACTATTTGTAGGCTTTGTTCAATTTCATGAGTTAACTGGTTTGAGTTTGGAAAATATTCCAAATTATTCTCCCTTTACCGGGATGTGTGTGAAGCGCTGAACACTGTTGCCACTGACAACACAACCATAGCAACACTGTCAGGTTGGAAAATACCTTAAATCCAGATCATACCTTGGGGGTACCCAGGTTTAGGTTTTGGAGATGGAGATGCTTGATAGGATTAAACAAGCAATATTCACACCTGCAGCTTAACTCCTCTCATTTTTGTAGTTTTCACAACAATGTCTGGAACGGTTCAGAGCTACGTAGAGGTGAGGTGTACGATTGTCATTTTATCAAGTAAATCATTATCGAAAATACAGCAAACACTGCTGCCGTACGGCACATTGGAGCGCGGCACCTTATCATTTGGGACAGAGCAGGATGGGTGGTAATGGAAGCAGGAACAAGCTCTTGTCACTACTGATTAACTAAGATCACTGACCTTTGGAGAGGAGAGGTGGTTGAAAATGACGGTCTGTGTGACAGAATGTGGAGAGGGGAGGATATTGTTTTTACTGCTGCTGTAATTTTCAGGGACATGTGGGTGAACAAAAAAAAAAGGATAAATACCGAGCTTTGTGGAATCATTCTATCGCAGCATATTCTGTCCTGACTACCTTGTCAGCCGTTTCACAAATTTGTGGCTTTTTTTTTGGAGCCAGAGAGATACAATCAAGTCGGTGTCATCAATCCACGCTCAGGTAGAAAAAACGCTTCATGGCTTCACTCTTATTATACTGCCCAGGTGGCCTCTTGCAGAGCAGCGTTTTGGGTAGCACAAGATTTAAGTGTCAGAAAGACCGATGAGAAAGAACCAGCTCGGCCTCCCCCCATCATTTCTGTTGCATCCATCCAATTGCAGACTGCTCACTGTCCCCCTTCCACATTTGCCATGCTATGCCCGCGCAGTCCTCAGTTTGATCCATTCATGCTCCATTGTCCTCCCCGTTTCACATTACAACATTTCAACTTTAAACATTAATTGTGCTCCTTCGGGGAGCATGCCGAGGCATACGTAGGAATAGCACGCTGTGGTTTTTTTCGAGAGGCTAAAATTACAAAGGCTCGCTGATGAAGGAGCAAATTAGATTAATTGCTGTAATTGATTAATTGGTGGGAAGATCAGTGGAAACCACAGAGTATGAAAAAAAAAAAAGACTTGATGAGAGCTCCCATGGCTTTCTGATGAGATGTTTTAAGGCTCGGGCGATTGATAAAAGGAACATTTTATGTATTTCTTTTCTCTTTCTTGAGTGACTGCGGGATCCAATTCAATTAGATCTGGTAAAAAGTTTGCATGTGATAAAAAACTGCTGCAGCCCAAATGAACAGAATCATTGAATATATTTGCATCAATTGACTTATAATATTGTTTTGCACAACTAGTGGTCTGACTGGGCCTATTAAATTCCACCAAACTACTTCTATCACATCTTCGGAAAAGAGGCTAAGTGACGCACATGCTTTTGCCCCCTGTAATCCGGTTGGATTAGAGCAGGGAGAGATCAATTCTCTACAGTGGATCATTGTGCGCCACAGAGTCCATGACTCGATATGAAAAAGATTTGAGACGTTGTTGCTTTTAAAGATATAATAATATAACATTTTTGCAGCCAAATATATAGCAAACATTACTTGTACTGCAATTCATCCTTGGCTTTTACATTCATTACATTTAGATTATTGTCAACACTACGTTATCGTTACGTGATTTCTTTTTTCAGACTAACGTGAAATGAGGAGGCCATGAGTCTGTTCTTCCCACTTATGCCCTTTGTGACCTTACCTATGTCGGCTTTGTGTGGCTCAGACCACACTGCTCAGTGTAGTACGAGGACAGTGTGTGTGTGCTCACATGTGTGACACCCGGCATTAGCTGTGCTTTAGAGAAAGTGACACTTGTAGAGGGCAGCCTTCATCTTGGATTACCATGCCCATGGATCCTGTGGGGTTTCTTGTGTTGGAAGAGAAGGCAGGAGTGGGATGATATTTACTACATCAGCCTGACAGCTGACTGACTGGTTTTAACTCATCCTCCTCACATGCTCGTGGCGCTCTGTTGTGAGCTCCCTGGTTACATTCGAGTTGAGCAGAAAAGGGTCTAACTCGTGCGCCTACTTGCACATGCACCCATGGACAATGGCTGCTTGCCGAGCAAAGACCACCAATAACCTGAGTCAGTGGATGGTTTTCCACACATTGAAACAAATGTTCACGAGTTAGTAAATTACAGTACATATACAGTCATTTATTCTATATATGAATTGATTTAAAGCCCCGTTTTTGTCCATTGCAACAAAAAGTCGTGTCCATTGCAACAAAAGTTATCTCCTTTTTTCCAGAGAAAATCCAGTCATTCTGCTCTCCAAGAATCTGAAAAATGTATGATGTAGCCAGGGACACTCTGCCCCCAAACTATTGCTAGTCATGGATAGACATTGTTTTTTAGACTAAATGATTAATCAGCATATTAATCCATGATGAAAATACTCAATTGCAGCCCCAGTGTCCCCATGACATTGTCCATTGTGTTGCCAACAGTTCCGTTGAAATCAGGGGGAAAAAAAGGCCGATCCCGTTGCAAAGTAATCGTGGTACCGCTGATGATGCAGCAGCAAGCGTAATGCCTGTTGAGACTTGCTGGGGCCACAATGAATCAAACCGAATTTCTTGGCTGACTTTGCAAAGCTAACTCTAACACAAAACAACCGAAAAGCAGCGTCCATCTGTTGGCCCTGGTATTTCCCATCAGCGTGGAGAGGCGAGCCGTCTCACGGATTACAAATTCTCCTGCTTCTGCCTCCTGCCTCTGTTTTGAGAAATTGGGAGGAAAGTGGTGTTGTCCTCGGCTGCCCCGCGGAGGGGAAGGCGTTGCTCGGTTCAGTCATGCTCAGAGAGACGGTTTAGTCATCACTCAGACCTGCACCTTGACCCCTTTGTTCCTTTGGACAGGAAGTGCAGTTAGAGCAATCACTGACAATGTTTGAGGATCCTTTTGTGGCATTGAACCCTGTTGATAGCCTCTTGTATTTCTGTGTACACCTGAACTGGTGCCTGTGCGGTTTGCTTTAGGCCAGGGGTCTCAAACTCAACTTACCTGGGGGCCGCTGGAGGTAAAGTCTGGGTCAGGACAAATTGCCTGTGCTCGTCGCCAACCTTTCTCTTCACGGCAGGTTTTGGGAGAGACATGACTGTAACTGGGTGATGGCATATATTTTCCGTCCACTTGGTGTCACTCCGGAACACGGTTCAACCAAGTGACTAACGTTGATACTTCCCCTGGTACTTCCATAGATTTTAATTAAAACCTAGATACCGGATGTCGCCCGGACAAGATGGCGGCGCCATTCAATTCTACGAAAGTTGCTCACCATAAGGTACTTCGCAGTTGGTTAGCTTGACAACCACTGTTGACAACAGCGGAAGGTATCGCGAGACAACGAAAGCTATCGCGAGACAACGGACTATGTATTGTAGCCCATAAGTGATAAAAAAGTGTGGCAAGCGCGGCACGGCGCACCGACTCAGCAAAAATGCTCGTCTGACAACAACGCGCGGGACGCAAAAATACTAAACTTTGATGTCAAGTAGGGGGCCACAAAATATGGAAGGACCGCAAACTGTCTGCAGCGGCCGATGAATTCTTTACATTTAGCGCCCGCTTGTTTTTATCCCTCTGTTGCTTACCGCCTCTCTTTTCCTTTCCAAGTAGACATGCCTAGTTAGAGTCTAAAATGGCCCTGTGAAGGAGGACGGGAGTTAAGATGGCATCCCCAGAGACTTTTCAGAGGAGTAATTTAATAAACTGTGATATTTTCCCACTCCACAAGGGAAAGGGAATAGGCTCCGAAAAGTAATGAAACTCAGCTGTTGAATTTTTAATATTAAAGAATCAATTTCCTGTACTTGAACATAACCGAGGGAGGCTCTTTTCTCTTCTACCTGAGCTGCAAAAAAAAAAAAAAAAAAGGCGCAGTATAAGGCTGACTCCCGTCCTGTTCCTGCTCCCACAGTGGGGAGGTGTAGTGATTTGATCAAAACATTGTTCAACAGCATCTCCCGGCTCCCACCTGCTCGTGAACGTTTGAGTAACAGCTGGAACCGCCGCCGCTGCTATGAAAAGCAGAATAGAAACGTCCTAGACGCATTTTTGTGTAAATTATTAATATGTGCTATGAGCACAAAAGGTATAATCCTAATTTAAGACAGGGTGGATCTTCAACTCCAGATTTGAAAGTGTGCAGGTCCAAACTAGGGTTGGTGAGAAATGGTGATTTCATGGCCACTTAAGAATGTGCTCTCAAAACTTTCTCCAGCTGTTATGATGTATTCGGAGAATTTAAATGCAGCATGGGGCAACAACTTCTGTAAAAGGATGTGCCCGCGTGTTATCTGGCAGTTATGGTCATATTTATTTTAAAGTGGCATATTCAGCCAAACAATATACAACCAATCAACCATGTTTGGAGTCCGATGACACCTCCAGGTGTGGCCGGACAACATGCTGGAAATCATTATCAGTGATAATTTTTTTCATATGGCGGCAGATGTCATGACATGAACAATATATGTAGAATTGTATACAACATCATTAACTTGCGGTGGTTAACTAGCAATGTTTTTTGTTCCAGGGTTCACATGGGTAGGGCGCCAATGGTTTTGGAAAATGAAACTAAAACAATCACATAATCATATCACAATATGATTTCGGTATGGATTGGCAATGTTGTAGAAATTACGTTCAAATTGAATTGAGTTGTCCTTTAGCAAGTCGTTTGTAAGGGTGTGTTAGTCTGGGTGGTGGACAGCCATGTAGCTCACCTTCATTCAAAAGAGTGGAGATTGTGACCTATAACATACCAATATTGAGTGATCCAATCATAACTTTAACTTGACTCTGATTTATGGTCAATAGCCAAGTTCATCCAAATCGTTCCATCTTGTACTCACCATATGTCGATATTGTAGAAACAAACCATTAGACATGTTAATTGAGGGCATTTTGATATTTGATATCAACCAGAGTTTTACATAATACAGAAGTTCTACAGTCTGGTATTGGGGTTGGGGTTTTACAATGTTATCAGGTTCAATTCATACGCTGTCAGGAAGTGAGTGTACGGTTAAGATGCCGAGAAAAGAAGAAGAAAAGAAAAAAAATGATAATAATGATACACCACTTCTTGCTCATATCTAGTAATATAATTCTTATGGGTTTAAAACATCCACCACACCTACAAACTTTGGATTTAAAGAATCATTTTTGTCCAATCATTTATTTCTAAATTTTCTCTCCTCATTAGGTTTGACCTTAACAGGCTTCCATAACGTTAGCGTGATCATTATTTTGGACACCGGTATTTGTTAATTAACTTGGTTTCCTATGCGCCACGCTTCTTGTCAAGGCTGCCGGCTGTTTGTTTACTGCCGATATGCAATGACGCTCCTTTTGCCCTGACTCCATTGCTACGTGTGGCAGACAGAGAGAGAGAGAGAGAGAGAAAAAGAGAGAGAGGTCAGGTGATGATTTATGACCACGATGCTGCATTCCAGCGCAGGATGATTAATCTCTTCTGGGAACACTTCACGAGTACAAGTTTAACCTACCTCGGCCTTGCACATGCAGGCACGCGCGCGCCGGGGCGCACACAGGAGCGCAAATGCGCGTGTGCGCGCGCGCAAGCCCACGCGTGCTCTGCATGCCTGACAAGCAGGACATAGACGCAGGGGCAGAGTGCATGCAGGGGCTTTTGTATGCAATTCGTGTGCAACTACCACCCGAGCCCCCAGCCCACCCTACTCTCTCACACAACCACAACCCAAACCCACTCCGACCCATACACCCATCCCCTCCGTGTCTCTGCTTCCCTTGTCCATTCTGCCGTGGGGGTTTTTTTTTTCTTCTTTTCTCTCTCTCTCCCCGCACTGACCTCAGTGGTGCAACGTCTCACATTGGCCCCTCTCCTCTTTTGCCTCGTCCATTCATCCCAAACAGTCACAGATGCTCACACAGAGGAAGACGGTGAGGGGAGCCTCTGTGTAAGGCCATTTGGCTGCAGTGAGCATGAGGCTATAGGATTAGTGCTGCTAGGTGCTAAAAGCTTCAATGTCTTAATAAGCGCTGAGAGAAAGTTGGGGACTGGCTGTATCAGTGTGATACAGCTGTGTGTCTGTGTGTGTGTGCGTGCGCGCATATTCAGGTGCTCTGCGCAGGTACAAATGTATTCTTTGGCAGCCCTGACCCGGCATATTGAGAGGATAAGTGTAAATACCACAGGCTGCATCTGAAGCTCCATTACTTGAGCACACTTCAACGAATCGTTCCACAGTTATACTCATTGAAACACAGAGGGTGGCTGAACACATCTTTATTGTAATGAAGTCATTTATTGTAATGGAGAGCAGTTACAGTCAACTGTAGTTTAGATTCCTGCGCTTTTATCATTACGGCTTCCCCCGTCGCTTTCTCTCCTCTTGTGTAGCACGTCGCCCTGACTCAGTAGTGGCCAGCTTTAGCCTGTGGACACGGTGACCCCTCCGATTTTTCATGTAAACGGGATTTGCAGTGGTTATGTTATTTTTAGTTTTTTTATCTGACGTTGTGCACTTAAACAATTCTTGTGAGGCCTCTTGTTCTCTGGCACATGAGGAATGATTTATCACTGAGAAATGTGCAAAAGACAAAAATGCTAGTGCCACCAAATGACAACAGGACTGATAACATACAATTAAAACAAATTGTAAAATATTTAAAGGAAGGACTATATGTTAAATTCATTGTTAAATGTGTCTCAGTTGGATCATTGCAGTCATTGTTGAATCAGAGAGGCACTTTTTATATACTTTGCAGTACACCAAGCATCTGTATCTGTGCATTGTTTGTCTAAATGGAGTCTGCTGTCACTATTTTGCCCTTTAGCGAATTCCTGTCGAGTCATATTTACTGTATATTTGCTGAAGTTGCATCCTTACACCTGTAGTACTGCTTATTAGTCCGAAAAAGAAAACATTTTGTGTATCTGTTTACTGTACAACTGAACAACCCGATGTTTCACTAAAATATTAAGTCATTTAGTAACTCTTAATAATATATTTTTTTGTGATTGCTTGACAATGACAGCCACCCCATACCTCACCAGCACACTCCCACTACCTTCATACAGCTGTGATACTTGTCTTCAGTAATCAAGAAATGAAAAGATAAAAATGGACAAATGGAGCACATTTCACACATTTCCACACAAAGAAAAATACAAATCTGAATCCAACGTAGGAATCGTAGACAATGCAAGAAGAATTAAACTATAAATACAAAATGTACGTAGATAAATAACAGACACATTCTAATGCATCTATTAATAGATACATCAATTTTTTTATTGCTGAAAAAGCTGACCATAAATAATATTAAAAACAAGGTTTCATTTTATGAAAACCCTGAATAAATAAATCCTCCTTATCTACATCTCACTAATTGGTTGCAGATCCTGCCCCCCAAAAAAAGAAAAAAGTAAAACCCACATTCATTTGTCACAACTGCTGCTAACTGCTATTGTATGGCCAGCAGCTGCCACCAGATTGCAGCCTATTTCATTAACTAATGGTTATTCTTATCATTATTTCTACAACACACCAAGCATTTAAACATACATTTAATCATCCCTATAATAAAGTCACGTGTGCATAGATAGTACTGACTACATGTTATGCCTTGACTCCATTCATATTATTCCAACTGGGGATGTTTTCCCTGCCCGGAATGAAATGGCTCTCTGATGGGATAGGACCGCTGCTTTGAATTGAGCAATAAATAGTTAGAAAATAAACATAAACAAATCTGCATAATTGGCCTTTAAGTACAACACTTCTGTACAACACGTAGCTCGTGACACGGACAAAGTAGCGGAGGGTGAATACCAGTCAAAAGAAAAGTTGAGTTCGGTAAGTCATTTCTAACGTAAACCAGGAGCCGCCATGTCTTTGGGTGTTAATCCGTTATCTCACTCCAGCTCAATTCATAACATAGGCAGTGTCCATTATAAAATGTGAGGACTGGGGATTGCACAGGGAGTGCAGTATATATGGAGGAGAGTGAGAATGACGGGAGCGAATATTGTAATCCTTTGTGAAAGTGCCATCATATTACCCAACCCCACTCAATCTCCTCACCAGCCACAGAATAGATGAATGTCCTGGACGATTCTAATCTCATCTCATCTCACACACACTCACACACACACACACACACACACACACGGATCAAGAGAAAGAAAGACTTGTCTACACAATGCATATTTGTTGTTTACAAAGACGTGTTGAATAGTAATAACACAAGTGGATGCTGCAATTCTATTGTGCATGAATATACCCTTTCAGACATTTGTGTGTGTGTGTGTGTGTGTGTGTGTGTGTGTGTGTGTGTGTGTGTGTGTGTGTGTGTGTGTGTGTGTGTGTGTGTGTGTGTGTGTGTGTGTGTGTGTGTGTGTGTGTGTGTGTGTGTGTGTGTGTGTGTGTGTGTGTGTGTGTCACACTGCCACACTGCTGTTACTCCACACTGCTGCCGTCATTAAGAAAATGTGTGTAACTGAGGAGGACGCTTTTGCGTTTGATTCACACTGTGAAGTTATCTGTGTCTTTCAAGTATGAACTGGTCCTTTTCAAGCTTGTTGTATTTGATGTTCACACTGAGGAAACACCTTTTGCTTGATGAAAGGCTTATCCCCGCCATTTTTTTTTTTTACCGACACGAGGCGCCGTGTTGATTTAATTAATTTGCGTTTAAGGTTGCTAAATTGATCAAGGATTGAATTTGGAACTCATCTGCGGGGACGCTAATTGGACTAAAACATTAAATATATAGAGTGAATGCTATACTGTCTTTAAATTGACGCCGGGCAGTCTTTGTAGCCGTCAGCTTTGAACAAAACACACAATGTAATGTACATGCAATCTGTCACATTAGCTGGAATGATTGTGTTGGCAACCAGTTACAATATCAATTCATTAAGTTGCTTCACATGAATGTCAGCTATGTTGCAGCCAAATGATGTGCCCAATAAACAATTATTAGCTGAAATATTTTCTTAACAGAAGATACACCGCTAATATAATCAATCAATCAATTTTATTTGTATGGCACATTTCATATTCAATGTACTTTATAGTAAAACATAGAAAACATGACAGATATCAGGGGCAAAAAAACATTTAGATACTCCTCCTTTAGTCTTCCTCTTTTTTAACAAACGTGTAGCTACATAAAGTCATGTCACAATATTTAAACTTTTTTCCAAATGCCAAAGGATTTTGAAAACAGAAATTATTGGCATTTAATTTTCCTATGCATTCAAAATTAATGAAACTCTACAGCGAAAGAAGCTCTTCAATATGTTTACAGGGTCTTGTTATTATGACTGGTCTGCTGAATTGAACCACAAAGAGTGAACCTGTTGTTGATGGGTTTTTTTTTTTTTGAGTAAAAATATGAATTCAGTCTCTGATCATCATTCATCTTCTTCAGTCAGAGCCTTTCATAATATCAAACATGCTTCATCATGTCGGTCACAATGAGAAAAAAAGACTGCGCTATGTTAGCCCTAAGTGTTATCCTTCAAGTGCTGTGACAGCAGCGCACAGCTCTGTGATTACTTTCCAAATTGGAAATTTGCCTAAAACCGAAATCACTTTAATCATCTGCTGTAAGGTCAGCCCCAAAATACGGCAACTGCTCGAGCGCGAGTTTGGTATGAAACATAGGCCTCTCCCTCCAGCTAGTCAGACTACGTCTCAGAGCAAACACTTGGATCCTGTGCTATTTTCATGGATTTAGTTTCATGGATTTTCATGGATTTAATTTGTCAAGGCGCACAGACATAATCACTTAAACTGCCTCCCTGTTTATTATGTCTGCTGCTGGTATTTCATTTTTCTCAACGTGGATTATGTAACCCAGAAAGGAGCTAAATCCAGCAGTCAGTGTTTGAGGAAGAATAGGGAAAAGAGTCATTAATCAGGGGTACAGGGACGTGAATGGCAGGATCCTCGTGGACAAAGGACATGGTGCAAGTCCATCAGAGATCTCGAGGACGTTTGACGTTTTCAGTCCTTTCTACGTTTGCGACGCTCCGCTTTTGAATGCGAAAACGCACGAATCCCCGTCTTGCGTGTTTGCCTTTTTGTGGAATCTTGTAAATTGCAGTGGCAACACAGAAAACATGTAGAACTCTACTATGAAACTCATGTTCATGCCGTCATAACTGAATTGAAGGCTTTTTCTCAGGTTCTCCTTGTATTCCCATGTCAAATAATCCAAACTAACCGATCAACTGATATTGTCGTGTCAACAGTTTGTAGATGTCCCGACAGTGGTTTCTGTAGCGCACCCACGTGCTGTCCCTTGAATGGCGGCGACAACTCGTCTTCATCAGCGCTCGCAAAATTGTTTTATTTCGTGTCATGCAAAACAATCTGCGGCCGTGGTTTGGAGGGTACAGCCTTCAAATCCAGTACAGTGATATATCTGTACATTTCTGTTGTTGCATTTGTCTCCTGAGTTCTCATTATTGAATCTGCCTCTATGCTCTGTATTCTGTATGACCAGACACCTCAATATTTTTTTCACAATAGCAGCATGCCAGGGTGAAAACAACGCCGTCAGTTGAGTCTTATTTACAGAAGGAAAGAAGGGGAATAGAATCAAACACACAGCTAAGAAGGAGCCGTCTTTGTTCCCGTGGATCGGGTTTGAATTTACCACCACCGGGCGTGTGACTGGCGTCGCCTCACGTCTCCTTTCCATCATCTCACCTGTAAATTACACCGCTAATAAAAGCACACACTGTAAAACCTGAATACTAAACAATAACCGTAAAAGAAAAATTTCAAATGAAGAAAGAATCGGCGTCGAAAATAATTTGACTGCATGCAAGACATGTTTTTGTTCCACAGCGAGGATTACGGAAGGGCTTTTAAACTGTTAGATTCCTGCTGCTTTTTAATATCTGGTGTGATCTATTTGTGTCCTAAGCTGCTAATAGCTAGAAGGAATCAGCGGAACGCAGCAGGGGTGGTGCTTGTATAATGGATTGGATATTTTATGTCTTCTCCCCCCAAAACGAGTTGGGATCGGGGAAATTTGTCTTCCCCTCCCTCTAACATTCATCACTTTTGTCTCAGTTCTGTTTCACTTGTAAACACCTGGTTGTTTACAGGAACATGTCGGCATTGCCCTGCCCAACGGCACGAACATGCGCACATGGTCAGGGCTAAAAAAAATTCGTTGTAGTATGGAATATTAGGGCCCTGCACTCACCATCGGCAGGAAGAAATCACACCCGGTGGAGCTGAACTTGAGGATACACGCTCAGTGGGCAAGAGTGAGAGCAACCAAACCATGTTCTCCATTTCACAGTCGCAGCTCTGGCACGGCTGTGATAACAATGTGCCCTAAACCCGAATTCTGTTCTTATTTATGCGACGTGGCCCACAGTTGCCTGACGATTATTCCGAGGAAAAAAGGGATTGATAACAACGCAGGTGCACCACACATTCCCCTTCCCTTTCCCCCTCGTCGCCGGCTCGCCTTCGGTGCGGCAAAGCAGAGCTGCGGCTCGCACACGTAATCCCACGTTTAGTGACGGGTGAGGGAGACCTATTTTCAAAACGTCTGCCTGACAACTCTGAATCATCTCAGAAGTTTTGATTCTGCATTAATTATAGACCAGGAGAAGGACACACTAGTTAATGGATCTTTTTCCTTTTCTTCCTTTGCTGCGGGGCTCTTCAGGCAGTGCCGCATGACAAGCAAAGGGAAGAGCAAATGGCAGGAGTTATGCATTTATAACATCTATAGGGACCAAACAATTCTTAATAGCAAATACTAAATACTAATGTCGGAAGGATGTTGCATAAATGTTTTAGAATCGCAGGGTTTGTTATGGTCCAAGCCCCGGTGGACCAATTTAAGTCGGCCTTATAATGGCATCTCTAATGCTCTTGTCCACATGAAAATAAACAAGACTGTAAAAAAGGACTATTAAATGCACTGTATTACTGTTTATTCTCAAAGAAACAAATTGGCATCCAATCTATAAAAAGCAAGGCAGTAGCTATTTTACAGCAGTTACCGCAAACAAACTCACAAGTTGGGTTTTATCAAATTTCATATCAGCACGCAGGATAGTTTTTTTTTAAAAAGGGTCTGATTTGGCTACACCTGGTCTGTGTGTGTGTGTGTGTGTGTGTGTGTGTGTGTGTGTGTGTGTGTGTGTGTGTGTGTGTGTGTGTGTGTGTGTGTGTGTGTGTGTGTGTGTGTGTGTGTGTGTGTGTGTGTGTGTGTGTGTGTGTGTGTGTGTGTGTGTGTGTGTGTGTGTGTGTGTGTGTGTGTGTTTGCGGGGGTTTCAGCCTCATCCCTGGACTACACTTGGAGCACTGAAAGCTCATCTGCACCGCCTTTACTCCATTCAGCGTTATAGCCGTCACAAAATTTTAACGCTCATTGACCCACCGCGCCTCGGAAGATTTCGTGCGTGACTGTAATCCGGCGGCAGATGTGTTTTTCTCGCCCGAGCAGGAATCAACACGTAAACACACAGATATCAAAAAACCGAGAAGGATAACTCGAATCATTTTTTCCGTATTTTCCAGCGCCAATATGGCGCTGATCCTTTTCAATCTGCCGTTGGTGACCTTGGCTCCTGTCCAAATATTGTATCTCTTCTGTTTTTCTGCCCATCTCATCCCTGAGCTCAAGCCTGATGCGACCTCCTACACACACTGCGAAAGCCAAAGAGGATCAGCGCTCAGATCCACTCAGATTACCACCTTTTTTTGTCGCTCCGTCTCCCTCTTCTCTTCTTCACTCCACCTATGAATGGCCGCTGCACTGAAAAGTTACATTTGGACAAGGACAAAAAGCATAAAAGGCACACACACACACACACACACACACACACTGCTGCAGGGCAGGGTAACATTTGAGGGGTAGGATAATGTCAGCTGACCGAAGCCTTGGTGGCTCCCAGTCATCCGTGGCTGCCAACTTCACTAACGTCAGCTCCGCTCCACAGTAATCGGACAAAGGCAGCCTGCTTTTCTCTGCAGCTTTTAATAGGGCAGCGTGTCCGTGTGTGAGAGAGTGAATCGGCGATGGACGGACAGAAAGGAGGAGTAGCTTATTGAACATCAATGGGACTATGCGTCTGCCTTTTTTGTCATTTGAAGGGAAACACCATCACGCAGCAAAACAGTGAGTGAATGAGCCGTTGTGCTGGGTCAAATATAGTTTATTAACTGTGACACGTCAGAATCTCCAAACGTGAATTGTGGGTGATGTAGGCGCCAGGTTTTGACATGGTAGAATGATTTGTAGGGTAAATAAGATGACGTCTCTGTCACATTGACTATGATTTCTTTATGTTCTATCTGCAGTCCGTGAGTCGAACTGTGTTGAAGGACTGTGATGCTACAGCGGTTCAAAACTCATTTAAGATTGGAATTCAATTAGAGTAAGATTATAGTACTTTGATTATATAGTACATTACAGCAGTATATATACGAATTCCCTGGGCTATAAACAGAATATCTATTAAATAAAGTAATTTGTAAAAATCTAAATGTAAATCTTTGTAATTGTGTTGAAATGCCTCAAATTTGGAGAATGTATTGGGTCAGTTATGCTCATCAATTAAAATCAGTCACAGAGGGGTCTGTGTGGGTGGGGTGTCCATGAAAGACTGCCAAATAATTGTCTCCAATAGGAAGGATGTAAGGATTGGGTTACTCTAACTTATCCACTGTGTATCGAAGTTTCTAATTGTCTCGTTCTTCCACCTGTTCCTGGTTCTTACTCATATGAGGTGGGATAAAAAAGTTTGGGGACTGCCTTTACAACAAGAAGAAAAAGAAAACGCAATTTCATTTACATTTCGCTGCCATCCCCTTCAAAGAAGTCAGCGCTGTTCTCAGCGCCCCTGCTATGCTTGGAACATTCCTGCTCTGTAAGAGCCTCAAAAGTGCACTGGATCTCCTCCATTCTGCCAAACCGGCAACCCTTCATTTTCATCCATTCCATTTTGGGGAAGAGGAGGATGTTGCAGGTAGACAAGTCCATCGAGGAGGACGGGTGGGGGGCAAATCTTTTGTGGCCAAGAAACTTTTTCGATGCACCAATTGCCGTTGTGTCACAGTAAAGGTCATTGGGCGCTAAAGGTCCTCCCTCAAGAAATTATGAGACAGTCGAACTCTGGGGGGTGATGAATTCACGCTGCGCAACCCTGTGTATGTCAAGGAAAATGATGATGCTCACTCCTGACATGACGTAGACGCTTTTGTGTATTGGAAAAGTATGGCTCTTCCACCGTGAAGACTGCGGCTTGGTCTCCGAGTCAGAGCCAAAGACTCTACTGTCATCAGTCGTGATCATCCTTGTGTTGCATTGAGTTTGAGTTTGTGTTTGAGTTCCATGCTGAAATCACATTGTACAGAAAAACAAGATCCCCATGTGGATCGTGCAACGTAACATGGAATAGCGACTGCTGCATGCGCGTGACGGTGCTGCGTGAGTTCGCAACATGAACAGTCCCGTAACTCTTTCATTCACGTCTCTTGAGGTGGTCATGTGCCTTGCCTACGGAGTGCGTCTGTTCCTGGCTCTTAGTCAAAACTGCTTAATATATATGTTCCTCTCTTTTCTCCCTTTTCTACCCTCCAGATATTCCTGCTGTCATTTCAGACCTCCCTCTCCTATAACATCGTACCCCCACTAACCCACACAAATATACATATATACATTCACTCTTGTATCAAAACAAGCATGCTTTCTCTAACCAAAAATACATTGCGACCTGCAAAATTTGACATTTTGCTTCAACTGCTTGTTGGCCGAAAGCCGCATTTGAGAAATTCCTGCAACTGAGACATGTACAGATGTATATTTAAAAAAATCGCAATGCGTTTACTTGGCAATTGTTTCTTAACTCACCGTCATCCTCCCACACACACACGCGGCGGCAGCAGGGCAGCCAGCCTCTTGACACCGTTCCATTTAGCCCACACTCCTGCCGGAGGATTCAGCTAATAACTCACATCGCCCGAATACAACCAAAGCGTGAAACAATTACTTTCAAGAAGAAACAGAGGAATCAGGGGAAATGAGAGAAAGCGTAACCTTGAGAGAGGATAGACGTTTTTTAACATCAGCCAAAACCCCTAGTGCTGAGAGTGATGTGGCAAAAGGAATCATCAGTCTGTTAATGAATCTCTCAACTGAACTGAAGTTGCATTGAAGCACACACCCGTCACTATTCAAGGCCTTTTTCTCCCTCTCTCTGCAAGCTGGGAAAGAAAATTAGAAAACAAATGCTCCTGATGTATCAGAAATCTAACGGCTCTCTTAATAGAACTAAATAACCTAAAGCAACTGGGGACATTCAGAAAACACCCAAACCCCGTCTATATAACCCATCAAACGCATCATTTTCTCATCGCGGCTGTACAAGACAACAGGATACTGGCTATTGATCGCATTTTACTGGCAAATTTGCCCTGCGGCAGTGAGCGGGGTCCTTCTGTTTAGTGTGCATCCAGCTTGCGTAACAGATATTCGGACACGAACGACGAGGACACGGGAGAAGAGATTACATGGTACATCTGCAGCCGTCCATGCGGGTGTCCCTTGCTGAGCCTTTTGTCTTCAGTCCAAAGACATGCCGGTTATATGAAAGACACTCAGAATTCCACCTACATCTGACTCTGGACCAGAAGACATGTGGGACCTGTGTCCTGATTCACTGTGACTTTCCAATGTGGTTTGGACTTAAATTAAGTTTTCTTGCGTGGGAAATATTGTCGAAGGAAAAACAGACGAGCGACGACTAAGACTTTTGATAAACTGCTGTTGTTGGTTCGGCTGTGTTTTTCGTTGATATGACACCGCAGCAGAACAATGAGAAATGCATTTTTGAATGAGGATTGTAACGATTTGTTTTTTTTTCCAGACTGAAAATAATTGGATTTCTTGCTCTTATTAGGCAAATGTTATCAATACAGCTAATAGCACTACCCTCCCGAGCTTTACGCGTAATCCAGTTGAATATAACCCAGCGCAGGAGTATGTCTAAATGTATCCTGGGAAATATAGGAAATCACTAACTGAAGCACGAGTCGAGTGAGAATGGTTGAGGGGGAAGTGGATACAACAGAAAGCTAAATTAAATGCCATTTAATCACAAAATGATTTGGTGAATGCAGAACACCACAGGTTGATGAAAGCGGCTGGGTTGGGTTTCTCTTGGAAGGATAATATTAATGCCTTTTTATTTAGTTTGTCGGTTTGATTTAGTCATTGTTTACAACTCTAGTGCGCGCACTCGCTCAGCGGCTTTGCAGTATTGAATTCAGCTCCCTCTCCCGCCCCAGTTAAGTCAGTTGTTTTCGTCCCTGTGACAGTTCTATGCATTGTACAGAAAAACACATATCACGCGTATGGTCAACAATGTAACAAAGCCAGGGAGCTAAGACAAAAAACAAATGCAGCAAACTATTCATTAGAGCTGACTGATGAAAAATAAAAAGGTTTCCATGGTCAGTCACCTAATAGATGGATGGATGGATGGAGGGATGATCCCAAACTGGTAACTGGTAATCGTTTGAGCAATGTGTTACCAGTAATGTGCATAAGAACATGGTAACATAAAGGTGCCGGCGGTCCAGAGGGTCTCTGTCAGACGGAGCTGAAGTGTGCAGTCCAATGTCATGTGGCAGGAAAGATTTCCTGTAACGGTCCTGGTGGCCGTGAAGCCGTGTGAGCCTTTTGGAGAAGGAGCTCCGCTGTGTGTCCAGTGTGCGGTGGAGAGGATGGTCAGCGTTAATCTATCCATGATAGATAACAGTTTGGTCAGGGTCCTCCTCTCCAGCACAGCTTCGGGTGTGCTCCAGCTTGCAGCCCATTACAGAGCCAGCCTTTCTTAATCTTAAGTTTGTTAAGGCTGTTAGTGTCGCTGCCTCCGATGCTGCTCCCCCAGCGGACCACGGTGAAGAACAAGTGCACCGGCCACAGCAGACTGATAGAGCGTGGAGTGGAACGTGAGCGCTAGTCCTGCTTAGGTCTTGAGCGTCTGATTGGTGGAAGATGTTTTGCGAAGGGTAGTTCCGTTTGAGATTTAAATAATGTGTGAATGGACGGAAGTAGGTCCAAAGGCATTTTTCTTCTAAACCCCAACGTGACTCTAAAGTCCCCAAAAAATACCATGTGATCAAGTCTGAGGCTTAATGCGCAACTTGGATTTTTTTTCCTTCAGTGACTCGGGGGAAACATGAGCATTGATTTGCAGGCAAAATCCGAGACATTCTTCTCAGCAGCGTGAGTGAAGTGGTGATATGTGTAAATATAAAATACTGTGTGTGTGTGTGCGTATACATGTGTGCATGTGTACGTCTGCACGTGTCTTGGGAGCGAGTTTTCTGCTGCGGTTGACTGTGGTTGAGTGGAGAGAGCTCATTTGAGAAGAAGTGATTTGAGGAGCGATCGGGGAATTCCTCCAGCATCGTGCTCCTATAAATCATCTCTTTAATCAGCCTGAAACTGGCTCTCAGTGCACAGCTGACATAACGCATAAACAGACACAAAACTTTACAATGCAAAAGAAAAGAGAAGAAAAGGGAAAAATGCCTGCTGCAGGCCGACGGAGCACGGCGGCATAACACAGGATGGGGTAAAAGAAGAAGGCACCAAAGATAAAGTGTACAGTGACTGGATGAAGGGGAATGTGAAGATGACAGGGTGGAAGAGACATAGTTCACCCAGGTTGGCAGAGTCACTGCTGAGCTGAGCAGTGCCAGGCTGGTAATTGGATCGGAGAGTCTTTGGGGAGGTGGACAGACACTGGGGGGGGGTGATGAGACTAGATTGCTAAAATCCCTGTCTCCTGAGACCATCAGCCAAGAAGACCTATCTATGGACTATATTACACTCTCATTTAGTTGGTAGAATTCAACACGGAGCCTAAACAGGACAAAAAACCTAATCATCTTTTAACACTAACCTATCCTCTTTGCGGGAAAATAACTTTTTTCCCCATACAAATATATAAGGTCTTTGCTGTAAAGCGTTTTAATCTGATCTATAGAGAAATGAAATGTCCGCACACTATAGCGTGAAATCTATATTAATAACATCATTCTCGCAGATGTTCAGCCCGAATGAGGGAGACAGAGGGAGATGGAAAGAGATAGAGTTGTCCAATAGTTGTATTACAGTAATGCCGTGGTTTAATGGATGTCTGGTCTGGAATAAGACTGTGCTCAGTCCGATTGAGATTGCGTCGCGTCGAAGGGATGAGGTGTGACCCCCCCATAAATCCTCTCGCAGATGAGATTGGGGTTCACAACGAGGGGACTGAGCGGACAGTAAGAAAGACGGAATGATGCGCACAAATCCAGATGAGGATTTTGCTGCTTTGATGGTGGGTGTGTGTGTGTGTGTGTGCGGAGGGTGAATCCCACACATGGGGTTTGTTAATCCCCCAGTCAGGCCTGGTGTTGTCTATGTGACACACACTTTTACACACACACACACACACACACACACACACACACACACACACACACACACACACACACACACAGACATAAAAAAAGAGCTAATGACTAAGACGCAGCCCCCCCCCCGCCCAAATACATATCACAACGATACTCTCTGGCCCCTATTTTCTGCATGTGGACAGACAGAAAAGAACGGACGACGGAGAGGAGGAGGAGGAGGAGGAGGAGAAGACAGCTGGAGGTGGAAAAGGTCAGCCAGCCAAGGGTAGGACACGCTCGGAGATGCTGCGGGGGGGTGAAGTCGGCGAAGTCGTCTCAAGCAGAGGCCGATGATATTATTGGGTTGCGCGGGGCCTGCGGGAGAGGGGAAGGGTCGGGTTGCCCATGTGTAAACAGCAGATGCGAAAAAAAGAGCCGCCTGAACACGCCACCACCCCCGGGCTCCAGCGGGCTCCACAGTCAAGGACTGGCCTTGTGTCGCCGCCGCTGAAAAAAAACAAAAACCCTGGCCCATCTGCCGTCGCCGCTTCAGCCCCATAAGCTAAAGTCCTGTAAAGACATTGACGGTGACAAGCTACCTCGAGGCCTTTCAGGATTCAGGTTGCGATTAAAGCGAGTGTTGCTTCCATTAGGGTTTTACACACTAGTCAGCAGGTACGGACGAGCGGGCCCGGGCATGCTCCCGCTCATTAGCGGTGTGGACTCTGCACTGCCGGGGTCTTAATTGTTTTTCTCTTTAACTGAGCAACTTCATCAATAATCATTAAAAGGTGCTCAAGCAGGTGGGGCACTTCTTAACGTCGTCACCAGCACACACACACACACACACACACACACACACACACACACACACAGCTCATTTCTGAAAAGGACAAATTGAATAAAAGTGTTGTTGTCTTTTTGTTTTTACGTCACATTGTCAAGATATGGATGCTATTTTACCAGAGAACTGACCGTATTTTAACTGTTTGTTGTTGGGTTTCATAAGCCAAGTTGTGTGTGTGTGTGTGTGTGTGTGTGTGTGTGTGTGTGTGTGTGTGTGTGTGTGTGTGTGTGTGTGTGTGTGTGTGTGTGTGTGTGTGTGTGTGTGTGTGTGTGTGTGTGTGTGTGTGTGTGTGTGTGTGTGTGTGTGTGTGTGTGTGTGTGTGTGTGTGTGTGTGTGTGTGTGTGTGTGTGTGTGTGTGTGCGTGCGTGCATTTCAGCTGTGCATCTGGGAGCATGCTGAGTTCTCTTAAAGCTGTCAGAGCAAAGTCTCCTGCAATGCCTCTCTCTCTCCACCTTCTATCGCTCTCTCCTTCCATCGTTCCTTTTTTTTTTTTGTCTTCCATCATCTACCTCCCCGTCTCGCAGTCAGTCGTTCCGTTTGTATCTCTATTGCCTTCATTTCCCCCCCGCGCTCTGTTCCATCCTTCTTGGCTCGGTCTGTCTCGCTTTCAGAACGTGTCATTATTAAATACACCCACACTGCTCCTCTCACCAACCTATAATGCACAGGCTCATTACGTGTGACCTCTCACAGTAACCACACTGGCTTCCCACTCTTAATTTGGACATACAATTTGAGGTTTGTCATATTTTTCTCAATTTTTATTTCCCTCTGTTCCTTCTTTGTTTTTGTGTCTCACTTTTTTTTTGCTGAGTCTTTGTGACATCAAACTTTTTTTCCCCCATACATATCTGCCTGCTGGCCTATCTAATGTGTCACGCTCTCTACCCCCAGCCAGCCTTCTGTCTCCCTCTGTTAGGGGTGATGTAGCTTTTGCTTCGTTCCCAGTGTACTTCGCCCCCCCCCCCAGTTCTGTCATCTGTTGCTGATAGCTGTGGCGTATTAGAGGAAGCGGGCCCCGGGGCAGCCTATTTGTATGGACCATGTGCCCTCCGAGCTCGCAGGGGCTGACAGAAAGGCTTTAGAGCAAAACACATTGTGTGTTTGGTTCCACGCTTACACACAAATCACTCTTGTGCATTTACTTTTCCTGTCCAGAGGAGATGTCGCTGCATGTGCTGGGGGAAAGTTGGCCTGCCTTCCCTTAGCAAGGCCCGAGGTGTGGGTGTTTGTGTGTGTGTGCGTGTGTGTGCGCGTGCGTGCACCCAGCTAGTGAGCACGTTAAGAATAGCCGAAGGGAATGAATGCTTTTCGGTCCCCGTGGGCATTCGTGAGTTGCAAACAGAGTGGTGATTCAGTGAGCGAGCTGATTGAGGACTTCAGTGGTAAAGATACTAATGAGAGCACTGTAACCAAAGAGCCATATGTGAGCAAATAAAAACGCAAGATGGAAAAGAAAAAAACCAAGATATTAATAGTACCCTATTAATAACCAGTGTTAATTTGAACTATACGAGAGACATTAATGGAAACGCGGCAGGGGAGAAAAAACTTGGCATTTGAGGTTGATAATTCAGTGACATTTTTAATTATTAGATTCCCGGTGACTTTTGCATAATCACACGGCAGTGCATGGAGTTTTCTTTTTTTCTTTTTTTTGTTATCTCATGTCATCACGTCACCTTTTCATGAGAAATCTACCTGCCGCAGATTGATGAGTCTATAACGGTGAAAAGAGACAAAGAAGATGGCATTTTCGACCCCTCCCCAACAGCCCTCCCCCTCCAACTACCTGTAATCACGCTTCCCCGGCCTCGTTGGCATTTGTGTTGCTGCGTGTGAGTGACAGTGGGGAGATGTCGATCTGGAGAAGTAATTAAATCAAGGCCTGCTGCTGTTAAACATGCCGTGTCCAGGGGTGACAATACTTATCGACGAGAATCTATGCAAATGTCAACTGCCCCTTTCCATTCTAATTTCATGTAATTTACCAATGCTGTCGAGCTAAATGGCTCTTTTTTGTGGGGCTGCAAACACGCAGGGAAAAGCTGGGTGACTAAGAAACTCTTGCATTATGGCAGATGGATAAAGAAAGAAGTGAGCACACCTCGCTTCTTTCAGAGAAATCTGAATTACTTCCTTCCCGTTGGCAATCTCCATTCTCACTTCTTTTTTTGACTTTTTTTTTTGTTGTTGGCACCCATCTGTTCTGTACAGTGAGAAGGAAAGCTATCCTCTGGCTACTGACAGTTAAAGAGAAGAACAGTCACAAGAGGCCTGGATGGCCTCGAGACATGCGAGACGTCAAAATGTTATTTTTTAATTTTTTTATTTTTATGTATCGCTGTGATTACAGATTAGCAAAACCAGAGCAGGAAAGCGATGCGAGTCAAGACCGAGAACCAACCGTACATCAGCAACATCCCCAGCGATACCTAACAAAGGCAATACACTGTCTTCTACTGGTCAAAGTGGAGTGCCGAGGCAACACTTTTGTTGCACGTAAAGTTGACTTGTGAGATTTCACGAGTTCGCGAAGGGTTGCGTTTACTTAATATTCCCTGGAACGTGAACATTTAGGACACAGGCAATCTCGGCATTGCATGCTCACGGGCACTCGAACGTGCACTCAGCACATTTACACACACACACACACACACACACACACACAGACACACACACACACACACACATAGACATGCACACATAAGGGCCCCATACACGCAAAACATGCAGCCACATCCACTCATTTGCATAAAAAAAAAACTAATCACTGCTTAACCATGCGGGGTAATATTGACATTTAATCTACTATGAAATCAGCTTTTTAACACACATTCAAAGTGAACAGAAAAGCAATGGTAGTGGGGTTAAAAAAATGATTTTTATGCTCCTAAATCTGAACTATCATGATTAAATGAACAGAGAGAGAGCACAGAGGGGAAGAGGAGTGGGAGAGAAGCAAATAGAGTAAAGAGCACTTATTGGCGTGATCCTTATGAGTTGGGCATAATTAACATAATGAGGAAAAGAAAGGATTAAAAGAGAACGGAGTACACAGTGGCAGTTGCCATGGAGATGGAAAAATTAGTTGAAAAGGTCGGAGTCAAATTAGGGCCACTTGTCATTCAGCCCTATCTTGAGTTTGGGCAGAGGGGGGAGGAAAGGGATGAGGGTCAAATTGCAAGAAATGAAAGCACATTTGAAAAAAGATAAATACAATGCTACTGTAGTCTCAGTTGGCAGGGTGATGTTGTCAAAAATACATACAGTACAACTAATTATAGTAAGACAGCCTAAATGAATGTCCGACTGCCAAACATGGGATAAAATGAGACGCGGAGCTGGGAAGGTCCTTCAGCATATTGTAAGTATGTATGTAAATTAATTAATTATGTATGTAAATTAATTAGTTTCAAGAATCTTGAAAGACGGCACAGTCATGGATGTTTTAGTGCAACTATTTAGATATGTATATGTGAATAGATTGATTGTTATTATATAGGATCTAATTTAATAATTAGCACTGAAACAAGAAAAGAAAGGAAGTTGAAAGTTCCATTTTTTTATGGTTGCTTCCTGACAAAACATGTTGCTTATTAGAAGTGAACATGATCACATGCTGTGAAAACAGATGAGGGGTCAGCATACAGTTTAGTGATGTAGCGCCAACGATCCACTGTCATTTTCCATACAGGAACATGGTGGAGTTCAATCAGAAAGTGCTTTTGCACAACCAACAGTCCTGAGGGTTTTTAAATCGATACGGAATTTTACAAAATATGATAAAGCCAAACTAAGAATATAGCCACACTCGCATGTCTGTGAGGCTGCACTCGGGCACAGCGGTGCTTTGAGTTCGATGCTTGCATGCCTCCAGGGTCACTGCTATCGTGTTGAGCATAATGAATAGAATAGTTACCAGCGTGTTTGCATGTTAACAGTTGCTAATCATCAACTCCCTCCCTTTACCTTTTTGGTGATCTATTACAGTGCGTGTTATGCAATCCTCTAGTCGAGACTATGTCAGATTTTGCCCCTAAAAAGGCCGAGGTCACTTTCATCACGGGTATTTATCAACTCCTGCTCCAATCGGCAGTGATGGACACATTACACCAGGGTGGGAGACGTACATTTTCATCCCTTTTTTCTAGATACAAGGGAGGTTTGTCATCTAAGTCACTACTGGGACTCTTTGTCATCTGAGCCACAAACCCCAAAAGATTTGACAGAAGAAAAAGATATAAAAAAAGTAACAACTCTAACACTGGCCATCATCCTTTTTCTTGGTACTGTTTACTACTGTAACCCTGTTTATTGACACATGAAACAAATGCGTATATGAGTTAATTATACTGCAGGGAAGTCACAGAATGAATAAAAGAGCAGTTGCATGAAAATGAGATGCTTGTCAGAAAGAACTGTCGCATTACAAAAGAGCGTGTCCTTGGACGATAGAGACAGAGTCGCGAGGCAGGTTCTCTTTCCGAGTAGCTGTATGTTGCCAGAACTTCTGACGAGCGGGGATGAATGAGAGGCACAACGGGTGAAAGATATCTCATCTCCATGCTCTTGCAGTTTGTAAATACTCAGTAAACTGGAGGCTCAGCACAGACTCTGGTATAAATGATGTTTTCTTTCCCCCCCCCCTGTTCCCTCCTGCCCTTGTTGCTTTATCTCATGCCTCCTCGCTGCTACTGTTTATCAACTCCATTACCCAAAAAGTGAGCGAGGGATGAGGAGAGGTAAAGGTTTGTGGAAAATAAAAGGGATGAGATACGGCAGAGGGGAGCGGCCTATTTGGATGAAGCATAAGCCGCCACTGACTGACTAATAAGATTGCTCCCTTGATCTGTGCGCGCGCATGTGCGTGGTTGTGCCACACCGGAATGTACTTACATGAGTTTGTTAGTGAGGTGCGACTTGTTTGCAGGCCCCAACATGAACCCTGAGCAACTTCTAATGTTTTGAAGTCACAGCCTCACAAGCGCTCTCACACACACACACACACACACACACACACACACACTTCTGCGGCCACTCATTTGCATGACAAAGGCTTGGTTAATTATTTAAGGAGCCTCATTTGATCAATACAGGAGAGCTGTATCCGACTGCAGGGACAATCTGAGCCACTGGATTCTATAGGCCTTCATTATTCATGAGAACCCCAGAGAAGGACCAGGCAAGAGGGAGAGGACGGGAGAAAGGAGAGGGAGCAAGAGATAGGGAGCATGTAACAAAGGCAGCGGGGTCTTGTTTCATGTGTATTAAAAGTTTTCCTTTTTTTTGTCGGTGCTGATGAATATTTTACGGGGTTTGAAACTTAGAGGGGACCTCTCCATCTGTAGAGGTGAGGGCGGAGGGGAAGGGTCAGGTGGCGACACCGCTGCAGTGGCAACCGCGGTTTGTCTCAGGATCGAGGGGGGGGGGGGGTCCGTGGGCTGACAGCTCGACCGCACAAGCTGTGTGACGTTTAAGTCTAAAATGAGAAATACTCCGTTTTAACACGCTTCTTTGATTTTCCTATCTGTGACGGCGTCATTGCAACTTATAAATGTCGTATATTGTGACACGTGTCTTCATGTTGAAAACACGTATCGAGTGTTTTCCTTTTCATTGCATGCATGGGCAAGCCTGTGTGTGTGTGTGTGTGTGTGTGTGTGTGTGTGTGTGTGTGTGTGTGTGTGTGTGTGTGTGTGTGTGTGTGTGTGTGTGTGTGTGTGTGTGTGTGTGTGTGTGTGTGTGTGTGTGTGTGTGTGTGTGTGTGTGTGTGTGTGTGTGTGTGTGTGTGTGTGTGTGTGTGTGTGTGCGCGCGTGTGCGTGTGTGTGCGTGCGCGCGCGCGCGTGCGTGTGTGCGTGATGTTTGCTTGCATGCGGATATTATGGATTAGTCACAGGTACATGTCTGCACTCCAGCACAGCCAGGGGGCGCTTAACTAAAAATAGGTATAATCCCAAAGGAGTATGTGTTCTGCCTTCCATCTTCTCTTCCCCCTTGGCAACGCCTGAAAGGGTTGGAGGGGATGGGACTGCTGCGTGCAGGTTATGAACGGTTCAAGAAACTGTTTTATAACATGTGTACACACACATAAAGAGGCCTGCATTACCACATAAGGTCCACTATATATGTATGCAGACAACCCTCTGGTTTTAGAGTTACTGAATGTGTTGCCCCACAAACGTTCATACATTAAAGAAAAAAAAATGCACGTTCAGTACAAAACACTGAGGTAAACATCACCCCACAACAAAAACACATAATTGTCCCCAGGTTGAAAATCCATCCACTTTTATTGACTACTCCTTCACCGCAACGCGCAGCTCATTTGGATCTTGCTTCATCAGGGAATTTTTTTTCTATGCAGCCCTGATGCGGCGCAGCCTTTTGAAGAGTAGGCGAGTTATGTCTCCGCACAGTGTAGAGGAAAGGAAGCAGAAAGAAGAGTAAAGCCAGGGGCCCACGAGCAACTTTGTCTGGAAACGGCTAGAGAGTGAAGTACAACAAAAAAAAGAAGCATCAAAGTTTCAGTTTCTGTATTTTAAATCCCATGTACATTTTTGGTTTTTTTACTCTCCTTTTTTTTGTGCGAGGCAGAAAACTGCATTTCACTGAGACAGCATTTTGGAGACATCACAGGAAAAGAAAAAAAAAAAGCATGAATAAAACTTTATGGAAAACTTTTTGAACAGAGTAATTTTTGGGCCTTAACACCAGAGGGCGACTGTCCGTTGAAATGCATTGTGAGACTGCTTTGGGTGTACCTGGGAGATTTCAAAACAGAGGGTTCTTTTATTGAGAGACCCATATTTTTTACTCAAGCCCTCGCGATGGAATGCTACAGATGTACTTCCGATCCGTGTGTGTGCATCGACGTGTGGGTGTACGCATATTTGACCAAACATTCATAATTGGGCCCTGTAGCTTTTTTAGACTCTGACTGGGCGCCGTCGTCATGCCAACCGACCAACTCTGCTCCTGCCGCTCCCATTTTTCTGTCGAGATGGCAACTGCTTGGAGATGCCTCGCTCGCCGCGGCGAATTGCACCAATCATTAGTCCGCAGGCTGCACCCTTACCTTGTGTCCTGTTTGGACTGATTCTGTTGTGGCCCTTGATCTACTTTCCTTTGTCACAGTTGCTCGGCACCGGTCGAGTGTAGGCTACCGAGTCCCGGCGAATGTGTCATTGGCGCGTGTTGCATCTCAAGCATGTTTGTGTACCTGTCTGTGTGGCACCTGTTGGTTTTTTTTTGGTCTGTTTGTGTCTGGTACAAGTATGTCGGTGTGCTAGTCTCATTAAGGGATTACTCCTGCTTCCGGACACCCTCTCCAAGCGTCTGACTGGACTGAGGCAAAGCTGATCCCTTCCATTCATAGCACCTGCTGTGGTGTCATCTGGAGAGCAGGAGTCGCCCCAGATCAGTTCTGGAACCCAAACAAAAGAAAGAAAGACAAAAAAGCACAAGATAAGACCGAGCAAAGGAAGCAGTGAAGGCGGAGCGTAGGCAGCGGTTGGCTCATGAATCATATATATAAAAAAAACTATTGGGATGTAAAGAGAATGAACGAGGAAAGGCTGGGACGAGGAGAACTTCTCGATTCATGCTCGATGCGTCAAACGGATCTTTTTCTGTCTCTTGAAACCGACTGTCGTGCAGCTCGTTTTCTAAGTCAGCGCCTCTCTGATCCTAACCAACTTCCTCCCCAAAGCTCCTCTCCTTCTGACTACTTCTGCCAATTAAATACCACTGAATAATCTTAAGTATTAAGTATGAAATAGTTTATAAGTAAAGCATATGTTAGTTCTTAAAGTGGGTGTAGGGTATGATCACCTAATTGAATTAAAATTGTCATCAAAACACATCAGTCTGCCACACTGACTGGAAGATTAGTAAACTTTTGCTACAACCACCTGAGTATCAGGTTTTCCCCCCAAAATCAATCTTTTAAATTCCTTTTTTTTTCAGAATCTTTAATCTAATAATATATCCAATAGACTATCCAATAGACTTTTAACTAGCAGTGCCTACTTGTGTCTACTCTTTTTCATAGATGAAATGAATGCACCCCTCAAACAGGAAGTCGTCCAATGAACAGATTTTCAGTGGGCTTGAAGCCGCCGAGCTCCCGCCCAATCGGAATCTGAGCTGGACTTGAGGCTAATCAGGTTACCGCCGCTGAAGCGTTGCTTCGGATTGCGGCTCGATCGGTCCCCTCAACGGATTAACAGGCGGCATGTTAATGTTGCCCCGGTGGCTCGAGTTCTCCCCCGTGCTCTCAATTGTTAACTATGAAGTTCACATCAAAACTAATAGCCGGTTAGACGCCGTCACCTCACGCTTCTGTTGCCACTGGCAACCAATAAGAGTTCCGCTCTGTGCGGAGAGTCTGCCGTCGCGTTTCAGCTGCGAGCGAGAGGGGAGACATACCCGGACTCGGCAGAAGAGCGAGAATAAAAGAGCCTGAGACAGAGGGAATCAGAAGAGACGTACAGCCATCTGATCATTCTCGGAGAAGAAAAGGACACGCGCTCGGTCCTGACGGTTGTAAATGTCACCTGGATAGGTTGGCGTGAATGGTTTTGAATGGAGAATACCTGTGCCTGTGTTTCCCTGCTTTCTGAAATGTGCGTGCGTGCTTGCTTGCTTGCGTGCGTGCGTGCGTGCGTGCGTGCGTGCGTGCGTGTGTGTGTGCATGCGTGCGTGCGCACCTCTAACAAGGACTGCGGGGGCTGAGACATGCAGTGGAGCAACAGCAGACATAAGCAGCCCTGAGGAAAGCCTCGTCCTTCAATGCCCATACTTTTTTTCTTTCTTCCTTTTACGCTACACCATATGCGTCGGCCTACGCGATGCACTCGACCCGAGCGCGTTTTGCACAGTCCTGTGAGCGTGCAGTTTTCTTCGGAAGGTGAAGTGAAGGGGAGGAGGAGAAAGACGAGGAGGATGCAACTCATCACCGAGCTCACTGCCACTGTCTCCTGCCTTGTCGGCTCAAAAGAGCTCCGGCTCCCCGCTGGGAAAGATGAGAGGCTTGATTACAGTCAAATTAGCAAATGAGCAGGTTAATTACAGAACCAAATTCCTGTACAAGGAGTGTCATTTCTCTGAGAGATGCCGCTGCTCAAAAGAGCCTAAAGAAATGGGGAGGAAGGAGGAGGAGGACTGAAGTTTTTTTTTTTCTCTCTTCTTTTTCAAGTAAACTCCCTTGTTTCTGTCCCTCATGGCTCAGAGGCTTGCCATTTGAGGTTAAGGGGAAACGGTTGCATCAATGAGATATATATTTTTTTTCAGAGGACACTTTTTCCCCTTGCATTTTCTTTCTCTCCCTCTCTCTCCCTCTCTCTCTCTCTCTCTCTTCCGCTCACTCAGGAGACTGCATCAAACCCCTCACTCTAACTTTTCTACCCACTCTCCCGCTCACTGGCTTTCATCCTTCACTTCACAGGAGCCTTTGGGAGACTTCAGATTTTTTATTTGCTACAACCACGTAGAAAAGGAATTTCTGAGACATTGCCCAAAGTTTACAAGGACGTTCCATTTCACACGGAGAAAAGAACGCCCGAGTGAACTCGCTGGAGAGAAAGGCACAAGTAATTAGGGAGATGAAGCCCTTTTGTTTTTTTACCAGCTGACCTTGGTTAGTGTTGTTCAGTTTGTTCATGTCACAAGCAGGGGATACAGAACTATGTGATGCACCCTAGTGAACACTCTGCTTTGGCTTATTTGTAGTAAAATAACTGCACAGATAGTGTGTGTGTGTGTGTGTGTGGGGGGGGGGGGGGTTGGATGGATTTTGTGGGCAGATGTGTATGAAGTCTGGAGCAAATGGAGTGAGAAGCTGAGCAGCTGGCAGAGGACAAGGAGTAGGCTAGTGAGGAAGATGGGAGATTCACACACACGCACGCACACGGGCAATGGTGATTCAGGCTCGTGATACACACACACACACACACACACACACACACACACACTTAGCCACATGACTCACACCAGTTCACTTACCAGACGTTGTCATCTCTGTGTCATCTGCGAGACAACCGGCTGCAACGCCGCTAACTTAATTTCTCCTGCGTTGTCGCCAGAATGTCATCGCCTGTCATCGGTTCGGCGAATTAGAGTTTCACTCCTGCAAGTGTTTCCAGTGAATTTGTCTCGGATGCACTCATGCCATTCAATGGAACTGGAGTTGGGAAAGTTGGCAGTTGTTTTTCTCCGTGGATTGCATCGGTGCCTTCTGTGGCCGGAGGGCGACACGCGGTTGTGTTGGAGGTCTCTGCAGATGCAGACGGGGGGGTGGTTACAGATGGCTGTTTAGTAACCAAGAGCGGTGGGAGGTCATCTATATTTTATCGGCCATTCATATTTGAGTGGGGGAGAAGATGGGAGACGCTTCTTCTCCGCGTCTTTCAGTGGACCGCTTTCGCTACGGAGGTAAATCAGTGCGAGTTATCCATTTCAAATTACAGCATCAGCAACACTCATCCACCCCACACCCACCTTTTGCTCTTTATTTCTCCATTTCCCTACATCCACAGTTTCTCTCCTCCACCCCGTTCTCCCTCCTCCCACTTAGACAACTCTATTGGATTTTTAGTCCATTTCAAATGAATTGAGCTGCGGCGCTCATGTCGAAACGAGCCCCGTCAATTGCCCAAATGTAACTATGCACAGTCATCGGGACTGCGGCGCAAGCCATTTGCGGGAAGCCTGAACATTATAAACAAATAAAGCAGCCGTATTGCCTCCAGGCCCTTAGTTAGGAATGGTCCGCCATGTCTGGTGAATGGGCAGCCAGCGTGAAATCCAATATAGGCCTCTCTGTGAAGGAGGAGGGGGAAAACACTCCACTCTCATCTTCATCAATATAGCACTATACAAGACCGGTGTGGCCGCTGCCACCAAAACACAACCCTTATTATGTTGACCACTCCATGCCACATCTGATACCACCACCACTACTGCTACTGCTTGTTCTGTTACTACTCGGAGAAAAGGGAGTGTTCTACAAGGGTTCTTTGGTTACCGGAGTTCCCTGCAGAGCTGTAATCAATCCCTTCAGCTGATCGGTGCAAAGAACTCTGGGTGTCTCTTCTGAAAATGCCTTCAGATCTCAGGGTGGACCTTAAAAAAAAAGTCTTCTGACACTGATTTCGAAATATTTTAATATGATTCCTACAAGGTTACATTTTTTACTGCGTCGCTATGGCCTCGCAGGCCGTAGCAGGTTTTTTTCCGTAGTTCTAGTGAAGGCGTAGGGACAAGAAACTTTTTCCTACTATTGCCCTTGAACTGTGCTTTATGAAACGCATTGAAATTGCAGTTGCCCGCTCAAAAAGATGTGATTGCTAGTGTAGTTTCAATGGCAGCAGAAGCTGTCATTCACCGCTCAGAATGAAGATGTTGGACGCTGCCGTCAAGCCATTGTGAAAAAAACAACTCACCCTCTCATCACTCTGTTGATTTTCCATGGCAATGAGCGGGTTGTGTTTTCCCGGGTCCCCGCCACCAACTCTGTCCCACACTATGTTTATCTCTTATCACTGTGTCCTTATGGTTGACTGTGGTACAGGCCGCCGTGAGGGATAACTCACCCGGGGTCTGGGTCCTGCGAGACATGCACAACCTGAAGGCTCCTTTTCTCCTCTCTGATTTGCCCGAAAAAACTCCTCCTGTTACCATGGAATCTCCTATATCAGCAGCCGTTCTTGTGACATTGACCCCAGTGCAAGGGGCCAGTGCTAAGTGTAATGACCTCCGCACCTTTTGTTGCAGGGCGTGTTTTGTTTCTGGGGGATATGTGCTCCATGAGACCACGCACACCGACACAGGCGCATATACCTGCACTTGCCTTTGTGTGTATTTGTCTACATGCATGTTTGAAAGCGTGCACAGAGACTGGGGACAAGGTTAAAGGGGAACATGTGCCTCTCCGGATGTACAGCATGACCCTGTTGTAGCCTGTCCCATTCATTCCTCAGTCCCACTGCTCCCAGCAGTCCTCGATGACCCCTCAAAAAAAATAAAAACAGGCATTAATCGCCACATGCTGTGTCCATCCGATCACCGCAAACAGTACCCATCTTGACAAGTCATTCATTCTTATTTTCAATTTCACAGAGTTATTTTTCATAATAGAAGTGGAACAGACCCGCCAATTGGAATGTGATAGCTCATTTGTTCGTGCCTTGCCAAAGTGGGACATTTCTGGACTCCAGACACAGTTTTTGAGGGATCATCAGTCAGAACACTTGTAGCATGAAGAATATGTGATATATTTAAATATATCTCATCCCAAAATATATCTAATTGTGTGAATTTCCTCACTTGTGGTGAATACATTTTTGGAAGACTCTATAAAATTGCATGAATAGTTTTCGAAGTCCTTTCTTTTTTAAATATGATTCCTTCATTATGAAAGGGCATTTTCACAAATGTTTCAGCACGATGTGACTCAATTTGTGCCAAGGTGTGGCATCAGAATCTGTGCAAAGCTTCAGGGTGATTGTGAAGTGCGATGTGCTTTTAATTTGACTTCAGCGGCCGCATTAATCCATTTCTCTCTATTGGGAAGCCCTTTGTGGAAATGACTGGTTTTGAAGAATTTTTTTTTAATGGAAAGGTTTTGGCTTTTGGTCCGGCTCTACGGCAAAGTGGCCCCTGCATAAAGCTTTGCTGCCGTTCTCCCGTCTCCCACTCTTACTCCTCGTTTCATTTCTTCTGTGTGCCTTCCCAGCCAGATCCTCTCTAATGAAGCTAAATCTAGCATGCTAAATGGGACCAGTCAGCTATGTCATTGGTGCTGGAGCGGCCGTAGCTGTCTTCTATTGGCCCCGAAGGCACAAGCACCACTCCAAGACGATGGGTTGGCGGCATTAGAAGCCTTCACGGTACGGCAGGCACAAACAATGTAGACCCAAGCGGGCAAGCACTTATGGGTGGTAGCTCAAAATATCGTTGCCATGCGTGCACCCAGAGACAGGGGTGCCCATGTGTGGGCTGGAGAGAACAGATAAAGTAACAGAGTCAATATGTGCCCGTGTGAAAGTGCAACTGTAGCCGCGGTCGAGATCAGCACTGTGGCACGGATCAAGAGTAGAGAGAATGTGCTCTGCAGGATACCAGCCTGTCGATTGCACCGCTCTCAGCTTTAAAGATCTCAGCTTCGGGGTTCTGTATAGAATCTAATGGCTTTGGAGTGTGAGTGCACACAGTAACACGAGTGGAAAAGCACCGTTAATATAGGACCCTACATGACAATCCAAAAAGCACACACTCATCGACGCGCACGCACACACAAACACACACACACACACACACACACACACACACACACACACACACACACACACAGAGCGTGTCAAATCTCCTACTGAAGTCCAATACATCCCTCACAAACCCATTAAAGGTGCTTCATACAACAGCCTCTCACAGAATACGGAGAGAGGGAAGCAAGGGCCGCACAGACTGAGGGAGAAACACTGAGCGAGTGGGAGAGCCGCGTATTTGTTCGGTGCTTAAAACATATTCTGGCGGGTGTTATACAAAAGTTTTTTTCCAACGTTATTTTAGATATTAAGAAACACAGTATTAAAATTTTTATTTCCTTATTAAGTCATTTGAAATTGTGCAAAATTAACGAACGGCTGAAAGTCCCTGTGCCATTTGTTGGGGATTACAGTGCAATAATATTGTATCTTTACAAGGCTTAGCATCTCTAACTAAAAATAAACTGATGCCATAACTACCTCACTCGGCAGCAGCCAAATCATGTTTGAAAGCACGATCACAAACTCTAAGAGACAATCTCTTACACCCGATGTGTGTTTGGAAGTTCAGACATTCATTTCTTTCTGTGATAACTAGTGACTTAAGGTGTTGCTTTAAAGGATTAGTCTTTTATTTATTGGCAACAAATCCCATGAAAAGACCAAAGCCCACAGTGCGCACACACACAAACACACACACACACACAGTACGCTATTACAGAGCAGGGCTGGTGTTAAGTTGAAGTCTGCTGGCAGTGTATATAGTCATAGTTTTATTTGTCCCACCAAAATGTCTGGAAATGTTCAACACCTCTCATGATAACGTAAAGGATCTCCGTTTTGCTCCGTTGTATAGCTGTGTGCGGAGCTCGTGGCCCCGCTGTCACCCTCTCTCATGCGTCCGTAATCTTTTTGAAAGCATTTAAGCACGAAACACGAAGCACTACATCCTGGAGACAACCCCAATCTCCACAGGTTGCCAAGTATTCTAAATACTCTTGTTTATCCTTCTGTTAAACAAACTCTTGATTGCTTTTGGCTTGCTTATTTTCTATTTCTGTTAAAAACTGCTTAAAGTATGCATGCGTCACGGATAAATGCCACGTTTAACGTTGAGTTCTTAGATTAAAAACAATAAAATTATATATATATATATACATATAAATGGAGGACATGCTTTGGTATTTAATCATTTATATATTGTACGTCTGCTAACCGAAAACGGTCATGTATATATATATATATATATGTATATGTGTAGATATATATATGTGTGTGTATATATATATATATATATATATATATATATATATATATATATATATATATATATATATATATATATATATATATATATATGTGTGTGTGTGTGAGTATATGTGTGTATACATATATGTATATGTGTATATATGCATCCTTATACAGTATGCAAATCTGGTCTCCTCCTCTCTCTTCTCCCTATTCGACATTTCAGGAAATGACTCTTCCCTGGCAGTTATATACTCTTCTCAGGGTTGCACAGCCTTATAACTGCTGCCATTTGTACTTTGTGATGTGTGTGTTAGTGCAACACTTTGCTGTTTAGTTAAACAATAGCTGACTTTCCTCTAAAGAGGCAGAATGGCAGTAAAAAACGTTTAGTGTCCCTCAGTATTTCACCTCTAGAGTTATGGCTTTCACACAAATGCGCACGCGCATATACACACAACACACACACACACACACGGACACACATATGTGATACATGTTGTACAGTAAAAGCCAGCCAAAGCCCTCAATGTGTCACCTCTGTCATAGTGTTAATTAGACAGTGTCACCGTCTGTCCCCAGTGACATTTATTGCACATTTGAATATTTTACCCAGACAGATGGTAAGAATGTCAAGGCGTGACACTGAGTTATTAAGCCCTAGCCCTTTCCCTCGGCGACAGAATGCAGGGCTTGTCAGCACTCGATTGTTTTAATAACTCACTGGCAGCACCACGGCAAAGTTTGCCCTGACTCTGTGCTGCGGCAAGTTCCTAGGGCATAGGTGAAAGAGTCCACACACTCGCACATGGAATATACACATACACACTCACAGCAGCAGCATCGGTGCAATTCTGCCGAGTGAGGACAAGCAGGAATTCCCTCACTGAATAAAAGAACCGGTGGCATGACTCTGACCCTTCCGCTGACATTATCCATCTGCAGACTGCCACTCGTTTTTATATCGCACATGACCTTCACCTGCACTTACTCTCTTGTCAGATGCGCAGCACCGCATAGATGTGCTGCATAACCCTAGAATGTGATACCACAGTGTGGTATGATATCCTGGCCTTGACACTTGTGTTATGGTAAAGGAAAACGGCCGAAGCTGACTTAGCTATATGCTGCAAATTTATGGAGGTAATCAAACTGCATTACTGCAGTCCTAAACTTGGTGTTTTACCTCCACAGGTTAAACAACGCTACTGTGACACGAGGGGAGGGGTATTTCAGAGGATGTATTTGGACTTTTTTCAGAAAGTGCAGGGGGACATGTTATGCTGGCAGGTGTCAGGTGTGAAGTAAAACAAAATAAGAAGGAAACAAACAGAAGAAATGAAAAATCAGGGTGATGATGATGACGCTAATGATAACAATATCGTTAACACCTACAGCGACTTCATGATAAAGTAACTGAGCTGGTTCAGTTAGGCCACATTAAAACCTAGTGTTCAGATAAAACATCCAAAATTTTTTTTAAAACATATCCTTTCCCCAAAAAACAGGGGAAAGGAATATTCTGCTATTTATTAACGTGGCCTGTAGAGGAAGCAAAGTGATGGAGAAAGGAATGGAGCCAAGTATGGAACCTTGAGGGACACCACATGAGATGGGGGCGCTGATGCAGAAGATGAGTTGCAAATAGAGAGACTAAAGGATCTGTTGGATAAATATGAAGAAATCCTGTTAAGGGCAGATGCTGACACTCCTCCCATTATTTTTTAAAAACCAGTATATGAGGATTAAATCATCACTAATCTTAATTAGAGCAGATTCAGTGCTGTGAAGGGCTCTGAAACCAGACGGGAATTTAAAAAAAACAACTCCTGTTTTGAGCCAGATGGAACAGCCGTTGGTTAAAAACTACTTTTTCCAAGGATTTTAGAAAGAAAGTCGAATTTGGAGGGAACTCAAGGATCCAGACTCTGTTATTTGAATAGCTGGACAACTGCATGTTTGAAAGACTGAGGATCATGTCTGGTTTCCTGGGATCTATTGATGAATGCTTAGGCCAATGGTGCCAATAATTGCTTTGGGAAGTTTAGTTGGGAAAATGTAGAGAGAACAGGTTCTCATAGGGAATATAGCACTGCAGTGTCCTCGGAGGAGATGGTTGAAGTGGTTAAAGGTGGAATAATACAAGCCCTGTGGCAGTTAAGGTTTTTGTCTCTGAAGGAATTTAGCAAATCCTCACGTTTGGAGGCAGACGCTTCTAAGTGTGAGGTGGTGACAGGGTTTAACACACTAAAAAGTATCCTGGGATTGTGACAGTTTTGTCAGTAAGTTCAGAGAAGTATCGTGCCCTGGCATTTTTGACAGTTAAATGGTATTTACCCGAGGGATCCTCCATAATTTGAAATGAGACCTGCAATTTATCCAGCTTCCACCTCCATTCCACCCTTGTGCATGCTCTCCTCATCTCTATATCATTATTGTGGCCGATTAGACAACGCCAGATTTTTGTGGCAATGGGTAAGGGTAGGGTAGGTATACCTGAACCCATTTGACAGTAGCATTACATGCTACATTTGCAAAACGGACACAGAGTTACTTATCGATTACAGTGTAAAATTAGCATTAAGAACTGTGCAAATGTTATTTCAGCACCAATTTTTGCTGTTGTTTAATTTGCCACACCGTGGAGATAGAGAATGAAATTGTGCGAAGAGAGAATGAGCGGTTTGAAAGTGCGGGCTGTCACAGTTGTGGCATCTGTCAAAAAGGGTGCCGAGTTTTGTGGAGAGACAAATATTGATTTGTTGGTGCTTTATTTTCTGTGTATACTGGAACGAGCCTGCAGGCCCCAAAGTGGACTCTTGGCATCCGCTGCTTGTGTGTAAAAAATTCTACTCCTCTGTTTGGTTTTGCAACAGTGCAAGTCCATAATACAAGCCAGGTTTGTTTAGCCATTCCGGTTATATCATCCCCGCTGTCGCTCTGTCTCATTCCCACAGCACATTCTAATCTTGTCCGTCATTTCTCCCTTGAGTTTTTGACCTATGTGTAATTACCCAGTTTGTTTGCACCTTGGCTCTAACTGCCTGTATTGTCACAGCCAGCTTGTGTTCACAGGAAGCATGTGTGTTTGTGTGCGTGAGGGTTTGCATGCGGCAATCAGTCTTTGACAAATATGGGTGTGACAGGCGAGAGCCATGCAACAGTACTCGTGTGTTTCTCAGCACATGTGTGCATCACCCCGAACCCACTCTGGCAGACACGGAGAGACAGCGAGAGGGACCTTGTCGTCTCTAATCCCTTTGTTTTGAGTCAGATTAGAGCTTTGTGAGGCGTTTGCGAGGCCTGCAGAATGTGGATTTAAGGATTAGTCTAATAAACAGAGGCTCTGTGGCACGCTGCAGCCCAGTGTAGAGATTACATAGGCACCGAGAGTGAGGAAGCGAGAGGGGCGGATTGCCCACCCCTCTTCATTTCCACCCCGACAAATTAGAGGATGAGAGGAGAAAATGGAAGGTGGATGAGGTGGCTTCACAGTTCCCAATCAGTGTGGAAACGTTCATCCTCGTCCCCCGAAGGGACCACAACTCTGAGTCACATGTGCAGACCTTGGGATATGTAGCTTTAATCCCATGCTCTTGTATGACCTTAACAATACTTCATTATTATTGCATCCAGGCTGGCTGATCACAGGGGATGTTCCCCAATTCAAATGTTATACTCAGCAAATGTTGCACAGAATGAGAACTCGGCATTAACTCGAAAGCCTTAGAGAAACAAGACCATTAGTCCACTAAAAATCAAATATTTGCAATATTTGCACACATTCAGTTATTCCGTTCTGTTTCAGGATACAGTTTGAAAGTCAACTTGCAGAGATTTAAAAAGCCAATAGACGCAGGTTCAATCACGGGGAATGTATCTTGTTTTATTTTTGTGGGTGACCTTATTTGTTGCTTGGCAGTGCAGATGAAAGACGGCCCTAATTTGTGAAGTCTACCAATGACTTATGTGTGCGCTCTCTTGCTAATGAGGGGGCTCCAAAATCTGAAATATGAGTTTGCTGCGCAACATCTCTGCATTCACAAGCAAAGTTGTATTACATTAAAATGCAGAGAAGGAAATAATCCAACACCGACCTCGTGAAGAAGATCGTATAAATTTGATATCTACATGAATTTCAGCAACAGTAGTATTTTTGTACCCTTGTTGCTATGTGCTATTTACTGTATGAAATTTACTCAATATCAAGTATCAATGACAACAGCAACAAACAAAAAAAACATGCTAGCAAATACTAGCGGATAAGCAGTTTATTTTTCCCCCCGTTTGGCTCAAAGAGGTGTTGGAGGTAATGGGGCGAGGTGTGCGGGAGAGAGACTGATGAAATGTTTCTTGTCCTGCACGCCCCTCAGCTGTTGGCTCACAGATCATCTTGGATTCAAAATGGACTGCAGTTTCCAGTTGAACTGGAGCCATGCAAGCAGCTCCAGTCATGTTTGTGTGTGTGTGTGTGTGTGTGTGTGTGTGTGTGTGTGTGTGTGTGTGTGTGTGTGTGTGTGTGTGTGTGTGTGTGTGTGTGTGTGTGTGTGTGTGTGTGTGTGTGTGTGTGCGTGTGTGCGTGCGTGTGCGTGTGCGCCTGTGTGCGTGCGTGTGCGGGCACTTTCAATGCCACTGAAGATCGAAGACATGATTAATGACTCTTCATGGTGAGGAGCCTCTCGGTCAGAGCTCATTCGAGGTGTGTGTGTGTGTGTGTGTTAGACACAGAATGGTAGAGGTCATGGTGTGGTACAGATGTGGAAACAGGAATATCTGAATGTGCTAATGCATGTAAATATAATTTTGTATACTGGCGCACAGAGGCAATAATCAGGATCCCCAGCCTTGAAAATGAAGCTCTCCTTTTCTCTCTCACACACACACACACACACACACACACACACACACACACACACACAATTTCCAATACAGCTTAACTTGTTATCCATACAGTTAAATTAAGTATACTCAAGAACGTATACTGTACATAATGGGATAAGTGTTGCTTTTTATATTGCTAAACGGTTTACGTTGGTCCTGTATGCGCCCTCAGAAGAAAAACATTGAAAAGGAACAAATTAAAGATAAGGATTCTCACGTTAAGATACGATGTCAATTATAAGATGCTCTCAAGGGAAATCTGAAAGTGAAATTTGAAGCTTTGACTAACTGTATGTTTAACATTTGAATCTTAACTGTATTAGGACTTCAAGTATAGGGCACTTCCCCTGAAATCAAATACACAGAATTAGTTTTTGTGATGTGTAATTGAGTACAAGTCTCATACAAGGATTAGTTTTTCCTCCTTTATTTCCACACAACCTCTCTGTACTCTGCTCTCTACCCCGTCTGCTCCTTTGTTTCTCCGTGTCTTCATCTCTTTGTCTTTGTGAACAAACTGTGTAAACAACTTAATTTGAGCAGCAGCACAAAAACAGCAGAAAATTGGAGCCCATTTCTTTATAGCCACAATTTTGTCTTTTGAGATAACAGGGCCTTGTATTTTTTTTAAAAGTCCATCTTTTGCAATTCACATTCTTTTTAAATTAAAAAAAATGGAATGAGAGGAATGAAAAAGGCAACAAATGAACAAATACATCTCCTGTCGACAAAGAGTGCTGGAAGAGTGGATGATTGTTTCTGAAGGAAAGGCTTCCTGCTGTGATTTGTCAGGCTTTTAGCTGCCAGTCTGGTTGGCTGATTGTTGATTTTATGTTTGGTTACAATTGAATTAAATGAGCCAGGTACTGACTGCTTTAGAGACTCTTCTAATCCAGAGATGAGATGAGATAAGATGATCATTTTATGAGTAAGTAAAATAGTAGCCGAAGTGAAATGAATAAGTTTTTCTGTTTTTAGCTTGAAATGCGTGGAACAGTTTTAAAAAAAGGTGACAAAATCTATAAAAATACATAAAAGCTTCAGTATCTATATCTAATAATATCAATATCAAGTATCCAACTCTGTATTCACATTTATCAGATCTACAAAGAGCAGTAGTGATTTATACAGGCAGTGGTGGGATGTTATGTTTAAGGCATCGGTCAAGTCCAAGCCGATATATATATTTACGTAACTTAAATGCCGATGACATGTGTGTATTGCATTTGTATTGAGCTTCTTGATCCAAATATTGAAGGTCATACATCAAAAAATATAAAGTTGAAAGGCCTTTTATAATTGATGAATGGAAGTGGCATGGTGTGATCTACTAGAAAGAAAAGGCCTCTGTTGACTTTGATGGAACTGAAGAAACGCTGTTGGATCTCCACTGGTGTTACAGGCTGGAGATTCTTCCATCACAAACCATCTTTGAGACGTACTGACAGCGGTGTGCAGAGGGCACACAAACAGAGAACAGCCAAGTTTCATATCTATTCTTCTGGCATTTAGCCTTTATTTTGTTCGAAGCAGAGACAGGAAACAGGGTGAGAGCGCCTCGGCCAGAGACACGCAGTCAATGTTCTGGACAGGGGACCTGCTTATCGAGGCGTACGCATCCTGACCGTTCGGCTTTCAGGTCGCCCCGCGGCAGCCACGTTTAATTTAGGCCTGTAATCAAGTTACTGACAGAATAAACATTAATTAGTGGCGATGGAAATGATGTACCGCCGTGACATTTGTCATTTTCACCGGCGAAGGCGACGCTCACCACCCACTCAAAATGAGAAGCCGCCAGCAGAATGATTATCGTTGTTGGACCTCAGTGAATCTGTGTATTCGTTCAACCTCAGTTTGTGAATTCAGAAAAAAAAGAGAGTATATGAATCTAATTGATTATTCAATTAGAGGACTCACAGAAAAATAATAATTGCATATTTTGATAGGTGATTCATTTTTACTTCCCCCCCCCCCCCCTCAGGTTCCAGCTTCTCAGTTGTGGGGATTTGCTACTTTTTTTTGCTAATGAACTAAATATTTTTAGTATTTTTTATTGTTCTTTCTTTGTTTATTACAGACATTTGTTTTTTCACAATTCTCTGCTTGTGTATTGGCAACATTTGAGAGAAAAATGTGCAAACAAGTCAACAACAACAAGTCAGTGTTTTTTTTAGATGCAGCACAAAAAGTACATTGCAACACAAAACTATAGTGACATTATGCATAAAAAAACTATAAACCATGAAGTTTCAGAGAGTGTAAGAATAAGCCCGTAAATGTCTGGACAGTTTGCAGCTCTTGCACAGTGAGAGTCAACGTGCCCCGCTTGAGCCTCCTCCTAGTTGGCTGCGGTAGGAGTCATCTGGACAGGAAGTCTCCCACAGTGCAATGGTACGACACAGCATCTATACTAGCCCTCCCACCCACTGCCTCCATGCTTATTTGTTTGATTAATGAGAGCGGTGGCTGGACGGAATCTTTGCCGCTAATTTTCTCCGGGGGGATCCAGCCAATGTACATGTTAACCATTACGAATGCAGTGAAAGAATATGCGGCGCCGAGCCGGGTCGATTTTGATCAACGCGCTCCCAGCGCCGCTCGTCTCTGCAGCATTTTATCTTCGGGCAGATTTGGGACAGGAGCAGCAAAACAGAAAATACAGTTTTGAAGCATTAAGGCACTAATGCACCCCCTGTTGAAACAGTGCTGGCTCACTGCTGGCTTTCTTATGTAGTGGCTTGTTGTTTTTAACAATATAGATTTTTTTACTTGTTATTACATGATTTTTCGATTCAAAGGTGAATTAGTTTTCTAGTAAGAATCCCAGCATTTAGGAGGAAAAACAGGGTTGTTTACAGATTTATTTTGTACAAGATGAATGCTGGAATGCTTATTTTTCCAGCCGATAAGAAACACTTCTATAGCAGGTGTTTAAAGATAAGATTTAGATTGGTAAAGCATAACTTCATCTGTCTGCCTCCTTTTCTTTTGGCATTTGTCTTCTCTTCCAACAGAGGTCGACCAAGCTGAATTGGGAAACTATCTCGTTTGATGCTTGCTAATCCATTGATGTCATTAACTTCCCATTAACTGGGTGTGATTTCTAGTTACAGTGGATTTACATTGTGTCACTCTCCATCATTTTCCTACCAAGCGCTTATTTGCAGAGAAAACGGCCATTATCTGTCCCAAACTTCACCTCTACAATTTTGAAAATGAATTATCCGCCCTCCCGGTTGTCTTCCAATTACATTTCTCATTCTGCCCGGATTTCATGGTCACTTCACGGTCACACACACACACGTCTCTTTTCCCCTTCGTCCATACCGTGACGCTCTTTTCTCGCCTTTGTCAAGGCACCGTAGTTACTCGCAGGCTGTCCGCATCCACAGGCATGGATCGCTGTGCCCGGCTGGTCGCGTATACCTTGAAACTGTGACATGCGACCAGTCAGAATCACAACAACTCATTCCACTTCTGATAAATGAGATAATCTGCCCCAGTGCAATGATCAGGGGAGGCTGGGCCGCTGTCACCGGAGTAATTAACACGAAAAAGTTTGGCGCGTGTTTATGTGAACAAAGGTTGTGCGATTCAGCGACCTTGAGGAAAAAGCGCCTGCGTGGGTGGAATGTGATTGATATGCATTCCAGATATTGTGATTGACCCCCTTGGCTTTCTCCACTTAATCCATCTATCTCCCATTCTGTGTCCTTTCTCTTACTCGACAACATTACAGCTGCGGACTGCTCCTGTCTTTCTAGTGTGACTTTATATACACCTGTCTGTTGAAGGAATTTGCATGGACTTATATGCATTGCAGTAACCCCCAACGACAACCACTGACTTGCACGGTTTGACACCCCATTTGGGGAAATGTGCTTTTTTTGACAGGCATCTAATTAACCTAGCAAAGCATAAAGACCACAAGCAGGATGCTCTAGGTTATAAAGTTGCATTCTGTAACTTCTTTTTGGGGGGGCAAAAAGCTGCTCCACCCAGCCTGTGTTTGACAAAAGAATTTCTCATCCAACATGTCTTTCAACTGTGCATCAATCTAAAAAAAAAAAAGGATTAGTTATTAGAAACGTTTGGGACCTTCACAATGATTCTGCCATCTGAAATGAATTTCCCCATGGGAAACGATGCTCATTGAACGTTGCAAAACCGTCAAATAAGCAACTTCATATCTGTTGTACAAATTTGCCATCCTTACCTCGACATATGGCGGCATCCACACGGCATATTGTTGAGTGAGTTGTGCCACGAGGTGGGCTTCCTTCTGTTCTTACAAACCTCGGTGCGATTGTGTTTGAGGTTTTATCGCTGCCAGGCATTGTGATCTTTCTGGATTTGTTGTTACATAGAAGTTGCCAGGCAACCAACGCTACAGATGCTGCACTGTAGGTACTGAGCAGGATCAAGCGCTGTCCGTCAAGAAAAAAAGTGCAGCACTTACCTTCCCCCAAAAATCACATCCTCCGTATTTTACATTTCAAGATGCAGCTTATTAATTTTGACCCTTGATTCTGGTCTTTAATCACCTGTGGAACATTTGAGAGTGGCATCCGTCCTCTCATCTAACGCCAATAAGTGCATGCCCCAAACTTTTGAAGCATCACTTCATGACAGTAACTCCAAGCTCTGTCGTACTGCAAGCACTCACAAAGACGTGTTTGCCCGTTGTCTGAGCAATGCCAGTCAGAAGGTCTCCATATTTCCCAGGCCAGTTTCCCTCTCTTGCTACCCACCCTCCACTCAAGGTACAAACACATTATGGTTGAACTCCTAATAGCCCATGTGATGGATGCTGGAGCATAATGAGCTCTTTATGAGACTTAATACCTACTGTTAATCAATGGGCATAGCAGGGCACTTCTCAATACTACTTTGAGAAGCATTTTAAAATGAGCTCCCATTGAATAGATTGACTCACATTCTGTATCCTTCTCTCTCCTTTTTTCACCCTTCTCATTCTTCCGCCGTCCCAGCATGCAATTAGTTACATCCCATGCTCTGAATCAAATGACGGATGTTCTTTAGAAAACCCAGAGCCCGCCCCGATACCGATAAAGGCTGTCCAGACGGAAAGATATTTTGATGGAAATGCAATGCTACGCTGTAATGCAGTGGGTGGACCAGACTTTCCCCACAGCCTCGAGCAACAGAAACATGGATGACCCATTTATTATCATAAATATCAGGCAGCTGCTGGGAGCGCTCCTGTCAATTACCGCTGGTTGTTGTATTGTTGTACTTTGATCTTTTGCTGCTAATGCAATGCATTGCTCAAGGCCACTGCACAAGTATCATGCTGTATTAGCATCATAATCATGTTTAATCTGCATCCGCGTGTGTACGATTTGAATAGATTAAAAGTGGTCCGGTTGTGTTGGACAACAGTGGACGGATCAGGCGTGAGCACGAGAGTAAGCGGTGTTTTGATGTGCGACAGGTTGTAGTACAAGCTGTGTCACGCCCAGTTAACACTGTTATCTCAGCACAGGTACCTCCATACTGTATATGTGCATTTGTGTGCGTGTGTGCGTGTGTGCGTGTGCGTGTGCGTGTGTGTGTGTGTGTGTGTGTGTGTGTGTCTGGGTGTGTTTGATTATCCCTTACAGCCTCTAAGGGAGCAGGATTCATTCTCACTCTGATAATGAGGGAGAGACTAGCAATGCCCTCAAGTCATTTCTCCTCTTCTTCCATCCTTCCTGTTGCATGCTTTTTTTTCTTTCTTTCTCGCCTTATACCTTTTTTTTTCCGGTCTAGATTTTCCGTGTCTCTGTGCACATCGTCTGTCTAGTGTCTCGGCTTTCCACCCACTTTTCTGTCTGTATTCTCTTTCCCCCCTCTTGTCATCATTGTTTTCCTTTTGTGTGCCTGTATTCGCGCGCCGCTGACATCAGTTTAGGATGACCGCACAATGTTTGAGTCACGCTTTGTTCTAATTTCATAGATTTAAATGCTGGCTGACCATTTTTCATCAGCCCGGTCAATGGCTGTGAGTGTCTCTGTGGACCACAGCGCTGGCAGCTCTGTTTCTCCCCACAATAGGCTTACTTATCCTACATCAATACCTTGATGTGTTGCATATTTGCCCGCTCAAATGTCCATTCTCGCTCGCTCCTTCTTACCTAACTTTCCCTCTAAATTCTCCAGGGAGTGCAAAGCAAGAGTGAGTCACAGCAGTGCTTCCATTAATTTTATACCAACCTTTCGCTGTCTTTTCCGCTCTCCATCTCTCTCCCTCTCCCTGTCTCTGTTTTCCAGGTGACTGAAGTGGAGATTGACATTACGGAGGCCCACTAGGAGGCCCTTCCATCTCCCCCACCACCACCACCACCTCCTCCTCCTCCTCCGCTTCCATCTCTCCTCCCTGCATCCCTACCCTCTCCGCCAGCATGGATCTGAAGGATCGCCGCAATCGCTCTCTGACCAGAGGTCGCTGCTCCAAAGACTCCCAGTACAACACCTCCTCGCTGGATACAGACGAGTGTCGTGTGCCAACCCAGAAATCCTACAGCTCCAGCGAGACGCTCAAGGCCTTCGACCACGAGCAGAGGCTGCACTATGGCGGCTGCGTCACGGACCTGGTTCACCATGAGGCGGACGAGTATTCCAGGCAAGGTGGGTTTGTGTAGCAAATTAGCACTCAAATACGTGATTACGCGGTAGTGCTGGGCTCAATTCATACTGTGCTGGACTGGAGACACTAGGAAAATCTAAAATATGTTATGACGTGTTTTATTCGAATATTGACAAGCAAAACTCTGCATGGTAACTATGTAGATACAGCCAGTTAGCCGAGCTTGATGGGAAGCAGAGGGAATCCGATGACCCGGCTCTGTATTAAGGTTAAACTGAATATGCTACAAAAATGTCTAAAGGTAATTTAAAATCCACACAAAAAACAATTATAGAAAAAACTATTTGTTTTAGTTTTACAGGGTGGTTTTTCTACATTTTTTTGTATTAATTAAAGAAATGCAATATAACTTATATGAAGAACTAAAGAGGTGTGCAGGTGCTTCTGCTTGTGCCGGTCTAGTGGTTTCTCACTGTTTCTGTTTTTCTGCTAAGCTAACTGGTTGCTGGTACAGTAAAAATGTTAACATTAACCTGGAAGCAAATAAGAATGTTTCCCAACATTTTCAAACCTATATACTATTCTTTAATTTGGTAAATCTACTTTCTAAGTAAACTTGCGGGGCATTATTATTTGGCATAGAAGTTGTGTTTATACAGGTTTCTTTAAAGGGAGTTTGTGAGATGTCGTATTGGTTCTGTCACTGTAACAGAAACTGGAGGTTGCCAATTGCAGCTATAAGGCAAAACTAGAAACTCAAGGGTGAAGCAATTTACTGTCAAAATGTTACCAATTATTTCAGCTCTTGGAGCCCAGCACATATGGTTGAGCCAAGCATTGCCAAATACTTTTAGAACCCCTCCAGTCCTAACATCTGCTGTCAGACATTTAACAGGCACATTGTTGCACATGTAAAGGTTCTCCAGCTGTATACTACTTTTAGCCACTGTGTGTTTCCTCTTGATGCCGCCGTGGCAAGCTGTTGTAAATGTGGCACTTTGCAGCAGAGAACCTATGCAGACCTTTAGCACTGCCAAGCCTGTCATAATGAACTTCTGTATCCCCCGGTGAGCAAGTTTGCCGATAGGCCTATAGGTCATCTCCAAAGGGGTGGACCTGTTCTCATAGGCATGTCTTTAAACTGTGTGTGTGTGTGTGTGTATTGCGGAGGGACATGAAACAGTCTGTATTGATCCTGGCTGGTGAAAGGAGTCAGACTCAATGGGATTGATCTGTGCTAAGCTCTGTTTTTTTCTGCATGGACACAGACAGGAGGGGAAGCGATCCCAGGGCAATACAACACAACATTGCAGGAGATGGTAGAATAACGCTAAAATCACCCTCTGAAATAAGTATTTATATATATATATATGTATATATATACATACATTTGAGAGTCCTTGATGATATTTCTAAAATTGATTATCTTGATTACGGCTTAAAAAAAAAGGTAGACCTACCCTCAAGGTTTCACGTCTGACTGGGTCGCTTCGAGAAATAAGAGAGATGGATCAATCTGACAGTAGCTTAAAGACAAATATGAGTAATGGAACTGGGGAGCTATGTTTTTTTACATAAAAGAATACAATAGAAGAACATACTACAGAGGCAAAGCTAACGATAGAAAATAGAGGACTGCCGGGCCCTGATGAAAGGCTGGAAGTCACTGGTGTGTGATGTTCGGACACACTCGACTGCTGCACTGAACTGACCTCACACCAGGCGATAGCTGGTCGATACCACGGTTCCTCTCAGCCTATCGGTTCCCTCGAAAAATCCCGGACCCACAGATGCATCGTGGGAAGTGTGGCCACAGGAGACCAACAGTGTTGCAGTACCATATGGACTGTGACACCACGGGAGGAGGAGTAGTGCTGGAAGGAGGCAGGAAGAAAGGGAGTATGTGAGAAAGACGGCGTGAGAGAAGCAACAAGAAGTTTTTTCTTCATCTTCATATTTTTATGACTAGTACACGAGGGTGAGGGATGGAAACAATTTTTTCTTCTTTTGAACAGCTTGGAGTTTAGAAGCAAGATGGTACAAAAGCTATTTTCTACTAAAATGGGACATACATGAAACTGAATCCAGATAATGATCTTGATTTTTTACTGAAAATGAATAAAGGAAAAAATGAGAAAAATAGGTTTGATATCTTAACTGGCCTGCTGCATTAATAAATCATGTGCTCGTGGGGCTATGCCGGAGCATGTGATTATCTTTGATGAAATTATAATGATGTAGTTCTTTTGGCTGGGCGGGCCATCGTGGGCTTTCTGATTGTTGCCGGGAAGTTTTTGAGGCCGCCAGGCGCTATTCCCGGACTGTCCTTTGCTTGAACGGTAAAGTGTGACAGCCAATTTACAGTTCTGTGGTGTGCTAATGTATATTGACTTGCCTTTTCAACTGTCATTATATTTATGTGTGAGACAAAAAGGTGTGAGTAATGAGCATAAGACTGGAGCGCCTGTCGTGTGCACTTTAACATGCACATACAGTGACATAAATCATTCAGAGTAATTTCTATATCAGCTTCCCGGCTCACGTGTAGAAAATGGAGCAATGGTCCAAAACCCACAGTTTGTTTTTTTTTAGAAGTTTACCACTGTTCCTGTTACTTGCAGTGCATTGTACATGCACAATGCACATATTTGTACATCACTCATTTTGGGCTGATTTTGTCATTCTGAAGAGTCACTTGCTCTGAGTTATGCAGTGCAAATTATTAGGTGTGTACTGAATGTCCTCAGGATAAGTTCACTTTTCTTCAATTATCAAAATGATCTTCGCAGTTATAAAACAGGTTTATAATAGGCACACCTCAGTTGTATGTAAACACCTCAACCAGATACTGTTGTTGTCTTTTTACTGTGCATCTTTACTGTATCTGCACTGTGACTCAGTGCAGTGGTCGTCTTACTCATATCTCACATCAGTGATATCATTGCATCTAAAATAACTTACTTAGCGGACATCATTATGCATGAAGAAGCATCACTGGGATTTTAGTGTTTCCTGAAGCATGAATTCAACTTCAAAAGGCGCATCAGCTCCCTTCAGAGCCATATTTAGAGTGTGCCTACAGTCCTTTTAGGGCACTATGTATTTATGGTGAGCGACCCTGTTCCTCCCGAGCAAGAAATATTTTCTGTGAACTTACCTCTGAGCCCATTAGGAAACAGTTTACTGCTTTAAATGGAGGTGAGACGAGCCGATGCTGCTGACCTCCATTTAGGCTCGCCCCAGGGTAACATACTGAGAACACATCCTACATCCATTTGTCCCTGATCCAGACTAAACGGAATTTGTTGCCTTGATTTTGTGCTTCCGTATGCATCGTGTGCCAAATCTTCTAAATAATGACAGGTATATTATTATACTGAATGCGCATCTGCATGGAAGACACTTAACCACAAATTCCCTCCCCAACCTATGTACAGTTCGGGTTTGAAATTCTCAAATGTCGTCCAGATGGTCACGAATGAGGGGTGTGGCCACTTAAAGCTGTTTCACACGGTTAGAGATACAGCTGAACCGTCACAGGTTAGTATTCAGGATTGGGAAACGGAACATCATATGCTACCCGGTTGCGATCATTAAAAAGTAGCGTCTGAAAACCGTGTCAAGCATATTGCAGCTGTAAAACAACAACAAAGGAAAGAAAGTACCATTGTTTATCATGTCGAAATCCCTGTTTCAAAGAATGCAACTATACCAGTGTGAAGACGCTAACTGAACTGAACAATGGCAAGTTTAAAGTAAATCCTTTTTTTTTTCCAATTTATTTTTTAGAGTTTGAACGCGACCCATCCCAAGTGGCTCCTAGCAGAGTTTGACAAAGTGGGTTCAGTTGCGTTTTTTTTCTTTATTTCCAACAGACCCCCCGCTTTCATTGGCTCTCAACTCCGCTGTTTCCCCATTACACAGTTATTATCTAGTCAGCTTGGATAAGCACAGCCAAATGACACATTCTCTCCTCGCCATAACATGCAGCAGCCTGGAAAGCTCATTACAAGTGTTCACTATTTAACACCGCAAAGCCACACATTTGAGAGCATTAGTGATCCCAATAAGGTAGAGGCCTCATTAGCATAACCGAAAATAGCGGAGACATATTTGTTTGGTTTATGTTGTACCTGTAATTGGACTAGCTCGTCTCACTTTCCCTGTGATATGTTTTCGGCGGGTGAATTTGAGCTGAACTGGACGCCAAAGTGCTGGCAGCAATAAAGATGACAAATGTGTGAACTCCTAACACGCCACTCTGAGCGGTGAACGGAAAACGCACTATCCCCGGCTCTTCTTCTTCTTCTGCAGGGTATCTCTTTGTGGCTGCTGTCTTTCAGACCTCGGTGCGTCAGAGCTTTCAAGCCCATACTGGACATCTCACCCCAGTCCTCCTCTTCTCTCTTCTTGTCCCGACGCCGCACGTCCACCTCTAGGCAGCAGGCATTATCACGGCCACTTGCAGTCTCCAGGAGCTTTGGCCTGTCCTTTTATAAGGATCTAAATGAGCCCCTCCACATTCTCCTCTGCTGCTTTGCCCCCAGGGCTGGAAACCACACAGAGAATCCACCACCCACCTGCCTGCCTTTCTGTCTGGTCAACTCTCAACGCCATCTACTGTCCCTATTCATTCTCCCTTGGTGCATCTCTCTATGGTGGTCCATCTTTCCACCTCTCTACTTTCTTTTATCGCCTCCTTTGCTCTTTTGTCACACCTTCCATGGCTGTGTTCTCTTTTATATTCTCCTTTTTTCCCCCATCCCTCAAATCCTCGCTGTTCCTGTATTGTTGCCTTAGTGGTCACAGCACACATTTGTTATGGTGAGGCCCTCTCTATGGCTTTGAGAACGAGCACACTGTGTGTCTTTGTGCTCGATCCCACGCTGGCTCTGCCCACTTTTGGAGCTCTATAGGTTTGACCTCTCATTTTGCACAGACTCGCTGAAATGCGCTCGTATGTCGGTGGTTTAATCGGCGTGAGCCCATTCAAACATGTTGGAGCCGCCGGTAGACATACTGCAGCCTATAATGGCCATGTTTACCCTACTCTGCATTCACCTTTGTCCATTGACTTTGATGAGTACAGGAGCCAAGGAATGCTTTTTTTTCGGAAAAATTGCCATTCACATTCCTGGCACACTGGGTGGCTGGAAAAAGGGCTTTATGCTCGATATGTTTGGTGTTCTTCCTCCGTTAGCTCCATCCTTTGGGGAGGGAAGACTTCCAAGTATCTGCAAGAACAACAGCAGCAGCAGCAGCAGCAGACTCTCACACTGTGCCCTCGTCAGTGGGATTTCAGGCACTAGATGCCTTTAGTTCTGTGTTGGATCGAGTCTACACCACAGCCTACGCAGGTGGCCTCGGGAGCAATCTCGAAATCTCCATAACACTGGACACCCGAGGCTATGACATAGAGCTACAACCTTCAGTGTGGAGTCTGCGCAGAAAGGATGAACTGGCCTACACCCTCTGGAAAGAACAGCTTCCTATGTGACAGCGTTAACAGAATCATCTCTGATGGGATGAGGGGAACCTCGATGACAATGATATGATTTATCAAGTCCTTGACCAAATCAATACAGTCGTACAGGAGGGACATTCTTGCCCACCGCAGCAGTTACCCCGAGTTTGATTCCTCGGTAGTGGCAGCTCTGACTCCTCCTGCTGGCTGTGTTCACTGTTGGGAAGCCAGCGAGGGTTTCTTGTCCCTTTCCCTTCACTCCCGACTCCAGCTCGGTCGGGGCTCCTGCACATTGGTGGGGGGCTGAATTAGGGGAATAGTGCGTATACCTTCCACATATTACGCCACCTGGTATGGCTTATTGCTTTGCGGCGGTCAAGTGTCACCGAAGCAGTACATGCCTGTTTGCATCCCTCCGCAGGGCGACAGTGCGGCTGACAGTGACAAGGATGGCAGTTGTGTTGGGATTTGGTCGCTGAAAAAATTGTGAGTAAACAAGTGCAAAAAAAAAAGAAAGGAAAACACATTACGTGTGTTTGTATGCTTCTTTGTGCGTCCACGCACTCCACTGGGTTACAGTCGACCTGAGCTGCTGATGATCAAAAAGAGAACAAAGCAGCTGCACACTATTAAAAATAAATGGCAGCGAGATTAAATACAATCCCTCCCCTCTTCCGCCGTTCCCTCTTTATCTTTGTCTTCACTCTGGCATTCTGTGCCTCTGCCAGCTGCTGACACTCAAAAGCATCCCGTTGCTGCAGCCATAGAGCAGCGGAGTCACTGAAGAATATCCTGGGGCCAACTCCACTCCGGTCCTCCAGCCCTCAACGCACTCCCACTCACTCCATCCCCATATTCGCTCTTTTATAGACAGGGAAGTACCCGTGGAGGGTTCATCTGTGTGGTCCCTACACATGCAAGGAGAGCTTTAAAGGGGGTCTTAACTCAGAGTAACATCTGGTTGAGCATTTGGCACTGGCAGACTCGCTCGCGGGCTACTGTAGTCGAAAGGGCCTAGTTTACAGACACACATCAACTCTTCTCTTCTACAGATATGCTTGTATAAACTAAGCCAGAGTGATTTTTATTCAATTACATTTTTTCTTTTTTGGCGACTTGACGGATTATGAAAAGGGATTCACTCTTTATTTACACAACTCAGACTACACCTCAGCTTAGTTTGTCAAATCCTGTCTGCACTGTAAAGGTGCTAACTATTAGCAGGTATGTTGGCAAAGGTGCATCCACACACACACACACACACACACAGGAGCACGCACACACGCACACATGGGTAGCAAATTAGACAAATAGTAGGGAGTGGCCAACAGGATGCGAAAAGGTGCCGGCTATTTATCAGCGATGCAGGCTCGTATTTATGGACGCGCAGGCACAAATATTGGATGGCAAACAAGACGCATTTAAATGAATTAATCAATCATATAGTTAAATGAATGAGAGAGAAAAATCTATTAATTGGCACTGTCTGGGGAAACGCATGCTGACGTCTGCGATTTTCTCACAATAAAAAATAATCTATCAGATAATATCATGTGGGTTTTGTGAGACTTGAGTTAATCTATGTTTACTATGTAATGACCCTCGTTGACTCTCCTTTGGCAGCTTTTGATAAATGAGGCAGATTGCAAATGTCACTGTTATCAAGTGTGGGGCTTTTTTTTTTTTTTTTCCCTCAGCTGAGTCGCTTGCTTCCCTAGGTTGTAATTAAACATGTTCCCCAGCCACATAGTTTTAAATGTGTGTACAGTAGGCCGCATTTCTTACACACATGTATGTCTGTCCTTGGCTCAAGTGACAACTATGATACCACTTGTGTGATGTGTAGGCTATGTAAACTTACAGGATTGCCATGCAGATAAATATACATTACAATGATTCTATAGAAAAGTCTCAGCGATAAATAATACAACACCGATCACTTTTTTTTCATCGTCAATATTTTGATAAGTTTGCTTATCTTGCACCATTTGCGACCCCAGCAGTGCATACACTACTGTGTGATATTCATATAATATCCCATATACAAGTTTAAGGTTACATTTCCAAGCATTTTCATGATTTCACAAAGGATTTTTTTATCTTCCTTTCCCGAATTGAAAAAAAAGAAGTTTGCTTATGGTGAATCCTTGGATTTACTCTACATATGCACAGACTGCACTCAGCCATTCAACAGTGTTGAGGTTATAAATGTAACTACCTTACTGTTTGTTTGTTTCTAATACATTAAAATTTAGCATTTAGAAGATGTCCTGTAGGATCCGAGTCTTGTAATATTTGATAACTTCCGATACCTACTCATGATATGTTAATAACACAGCTGTAGATGCCTTATATTCTATGATCTTCTTTTTTCCAATTACCGGAGATAACGGTTGAAAAATGTAAGGTCTATGAGCTGAGGTTCAGACCGTCGGATGCCATGATCCGCCGCAGAGGCGTGAAACCCGAAACGCCATGAGATGTGTCACTGTTGGACCCCTTGCTGCGGCCGAATCTCCCTTTGACGAGTACTGACAGCGGTGTGCAGAGAGCACACAACTGACAACGGCCAAGTTCAATTAAGGCCTGCCATCAAGTTGATTGGTCAAAGCTGATACGATTGTACCACCACCAGCACCCTTTGTTATTTCAACCCACGACGGCGACGATCAGAACAAGTAAAACTGCAGCTGAATGGGTTTTTTTTTTGTATATTATCAGCGCATCTGAATCAAATCTTAATGCGCATTAAAGCATGTTAGTGGATTATGATTTATGCTTATTTAGGATTTAAGAAAACGTATTGACTAACTACATAGAGTAGCTACATAGGCATGCCGGTCTGCTTTATTGTAAATCGATATATGTATTGACTACTAACTACCAAAAGTCGCGTCTCTGTAGCTCTGAATAATGGATTTGAATTGCGTGCCAAGAACTTTCTGAAGTCTACATTTTGTACTTCCGTTGTCATGACTCTCAATCAACAGCGCTGACCCTGTATCGTAGATTGGTGGTAAAACTGTTGACCAGAATTTTGATACATTCTTCACAACCTGCCGCCCCTCTCTTTGAAATTTCATTGGTTTCAACCCTTTTTACATTTTTTTTTAAGAAGCATAGCACGGCGTTGTACTGGAAATAAATATACAGTGTAGCTGCTTTTGATTGGTTTTCATTAGTGAAAATCAGGTCATCGTTTCGCTGTTCTCACTGCTCTCCCTTGGCCATTCATCGCCCAAACAACAGACAAACTGAGGTAGTTATTTTTCTCCCGGGCTTTTAGAGAGTCATTCTGGAACTGCTAGAAGGGGGAAAATAAGCAAAGACCGCCAACACGTTTGCCTCATCAATTTAAAAGGTGACAATACATGTCAGTGTCAAACCTGTCACGCCGGGTTGGATATGTTATTATGTCGATGGAATTACTCGAGAAGTTTTAGTTTGTAAAACAAATGAGTCTACATTGTGCTTTCAGACCCGGGTGTTTTGGTATAAAAAGGTCCCATTCATGGGTGGAGAGTTGTGGCAGTGTGCAGTCCAGTCCCGAGGTCGGCTTTGAACAGGCCACAAGATCATCAAAACAGGAAGAACTGGAAGGGCGCTCTGGGAGCGCAAGGCTAATGCCAAATGTCGGCATGTTGTAGAAAGTGGAAAACAATTCCTGGATCCGCCCGTTAATCCAGATCTGCTCCAACATGTAATGGCCCCTTCCTTGGACCATGCCACGCCCCTCCAAAAAAGAAAAAGCTCATGGAAATCATTTCAGTAATTTTTGGGTAATCCTGCTGACTGACAGACAGTAAGACAAACAAACAATCAAACGGCAAAGTCATTACAATATATAGGACAGGGCATGTGTCTCAATGTTTTCCCCCTTTACCTGTATTCTGAATTGCAGAATTTTACAGTGAATCTCTGTATGAACCTCTCAAATCCCATTTGCTTTGGGAAAAGGAAAATGTTATTTGGTATTTTCAGGTTTGGTATCCAGGTACACAGGGGCAGGGATTCTGTGTTCTGTATATGAGTATTCCTGGATGAATATTTGTCTCCCAGTCCGGTCAACTTCAGGGTTGGCAGGTGTTTCACTGCTCAGTGCTACACCGCTCGGCGACAAGGCCTCCTCCAGAGTGCATGGTGTCGTGTCATGTTCTGTCATGTCCCGTCCTACCCGGACTGCTGTCCTCTGGGCAGGAGTAGAACTTGCCCAGGGATGGATGACATTTGTTGCGCCTATTCTGGTCTCCTCATTAGGAGGGTGCGAGGGGCCCCTCTGGCTGCGGCGGGAGCCAAAAGAACGGATGTCATCTGGGGAATGTGGGAAGTGTTTCACCACGACACTGTTTGGGCATACCTGTTAGTTTTTTACCACGCCGCTAATGGCGCCGCTAATGACGTGCCACACGCCTTGGCATATGCATGTGTCTGCGCACGTGTGCGTATTTCTGCGATATTGGCGATCGACACCCCGCGCTACGAGGTTGACAGTCGGGCCGCTGTGTCATCCTGCCATGACATGTCATGTCACACAGGAAAAACAAAAAAAAGATATCCTTCTACATCAATTTTTAATTTTTATATTGTAATTAATATAGGGTGGCACTGGGCTGCGGTGATTGGTACTATAGCTTGACAGCGTCAGTTTTCTCTGATTCCTCCACAGTCCAAATTGCACTGTGCACACTTCTGTCTTCTTAGTAAACCAAACTGTGCCTGTGTAGTTTCCAGATGTCGAGATGAAGTATTTTAATCTTGACAGTATCATCTGCTACAAACCACTTTGTTTTTTAATCCCAGCAAGTGAGAGTCAGAGAATAATCCTCTTTTTTTTAGGGATGAGGCATTTTATCTTATGGTCATTAGGGTGATGACAGAGATACGATATTTAGCAAAAGAGAGAAGAAAGACCCACGGTAATAGTCTAACACCATTTCGTACTCTCAATGAGGAGACGCAGGTTGACTAGAGAGTAGATCTGGGTGTCAGAAAAAACAAAAAGCTGAAATGTCCAATCAATAAATCATATCACAGTAACATCTGCCAAATCAATAACGAACTGCCAAATCAATAACAAACCATGTAAGTGTCCATTGCCAAAGTTTTCAAAATATTTTCTTTTAACAATATCTGCGCATTGCAACTGCGCGCTGGAAAAGAGTAGGGTAATGATATGATTAGAGAAAAAAAGATAAAGTTACCGAGTGGATAATGGGAATTTTGATATATAAAGTTGGTATGATACAATTGTTAGCGAACAGTGCAGCTGAAGAGTTTGACATATAGACGATGGAGGGAAGACGCGTCGTATCAAAGATGTTGATCCTTATTATCGACATTCTGTGGAGAATCTTTTTCAACGGCATTCCTCATTTCTGAACACTCCCTTCAATTTGTGCACTGGCACCCCTACTCGTCGCCATGGAAACCACGTTTTGTGAAGACGTTTGTTAGTATTCTCCGCTGCTCTGTGTGCGAGCGCGTGTGTGCGCGCGCTTGAGTAATAATAGTCAATCCAACAAACTCCATCCTCACTCTCTCTCAGACAACAATCACCTTGAACCTTGACCAATGAACATTTTGTATTCAAGTCATAGCCAAAATCCACTATGTCGGCATAAACTGTACCGTAATTAAGGTATACACAGTGCGTCCCTCTCTCTCTCTCTCTCTCTCTCTGTACAAACTGTTTACGATGATCAAAAGCTCCTTTTCACTCCCTATTTTTTTGGTTCCTCTCCTGTATCAACTTATGATCAGTTACATTTTTCTTTTCCTCACACAGCACGCCACAGTGCAGCAGCCTGTGTGGACCAAACTCAACATGATTGCTTTGACAAAAAAGGAATTCAATGACCGCGTCTTTCAAAATTCATGACTTCGCGAATGCCCTCACTGAAACACTCATCAATTGTCTCCGGACTGTATCCAAAGACTATTTTGCATTAAGTCTGTTTGTATAACCCTTTCCTTGATATAGTTTCATTACTATCGGCACGAAGAGGGGAAGACTTAGGAACACACGATTAACACGAACATGGGCCAAGATAGACGGGTGTCTGACAGAGGATTGCTAGGATGAGAGGAGTGTGTGACAGGAAGACCATCTGTCCTGCAGTCGCAGATGAGTTTATTCTATTATAATAGTAATTACTATTCATTATCCTCAGGAGATATCCAATACATATCTGCAGTGGATATTGGATATTACATTTTTACATATGACAGTGTGTTTCTGCTGGGGAAAGACTTTAGAAGTGTAAAGATAAAGATCAAGTGCTGAAACTGACATTTTCATTGTGCAATTTTGCATGTGAGTGACAGCTGCAAAGGGACTTAAAAAATAATAATAAATTGTGAAGTCAACAATGAGAAATGTGTGTCTTCACCGTCCTTATTTTTTGTAGCACAATGAGCAGCCCTATATATATATATATAATTTTTTATAAACACTATCTTGTACTGAGAGACTAGGAGAAACAGCGTGACAGTTTATAGGAGACACAGTAGAGCAACTTCAGTTTGGAATTTGATCTCAGGGGAGCAGGAACACGTATATAACAACTGTCCAGTTTGCCAGTTCCCCTGACTTTCCTGTCCCCTTTCCTTCTGTGTCTATGACAAAATCCCAACTTTTAACTATCTAACTCTACTACACTAAGGAATATATATTATTGCTTTATAATTCACAGGAAAGAAAGCACAAAAGAAAAGTTCAGTTCCTGTAGTGGTATAAAATAATGTGCAGATGAATTTTGAATTGAATGCAAATGAAAATGACACATTTTGGCTGCTATTAGCCACAAATTCTACCATTCCCTATACACATATATATATATATATATATATATATATATATATATATATATATATATATATATATATATATATATATATAAAGGAAAATAAAGCTTTTACAGTTAATAACAGTCATTTTCAGCATTTTTAGAAGATTGTTGGGGAACTTGCTGTGCAGTGGCATTTGCTTCCTGATTTCGATGCATCATCCACCCAGGAGCAAATCAGTTCACTAGTTCAGCACTTTAGGGGAAATCAGAACTTGCGCTGAACTGGCGCTCCCTCTCAAGCTCAAAATGGCATGTCCGAGGGTGGTCTGCACTGTGGCCTATTGAGTCTACAAAGAGCAACATAATTGCAGGGAGCCAAAAGGTCCCGGCTGCTTTACATCCGTTACAGAATTACACAGTGGGGTGAGGGAAAGTCAACCAGCACAATTCAGTGTCCTGCTGCCTATTCTTTCCCTGTCAAACTGCTAACAAGCACAAATTACTTTTTGATGATAGGCCCCTATTCCACAAAGCTGTCTACGCACGCACGCACTCACACACTCACACACTCACACACACACACACACACACACACACACACACACACACACCCATCCATAATGAGTTTTATCAAGGGAAGTACAATTGGCTTAATGGATCACTGCGAATGCCGTTCCCGCTCCCACTATTGTCTTCAACTTCCGACAAGATGCTTCTTTTCGCCCAGTGTCAACTGCTTTGCCGAGATACAGCATGTGCTGCCTCCAAATGATGATGTATCTCAGGTGCCGACTAGACTGAAGTCCCCATCGAGCAAAAGACACAGCTTCGACCACTCGTTGTCTATAACAAATAAGTGCTTTTTATAAAGCACTGTGAGTGTGTAACATTCAGTGTGGCTGGAGTAATCAATGAGTATGAGGCTTATTAGACACTGTAGCTTTTTTAAAAATTTTGTTTGCATTGTGGCATCAGTCAGTTTGTACTTCCTTGAGATGGTGACGAGGAACAGCAGAATGTGAATTTTAATTTGAATATTGATCGTTCCTGATCCCTGACGATGATGATCTCCAGACTATTACAAATTACAGAGCATGAAACCTAACACGGTTGCTTTTTGTACCTATAACCATACTCTAACCATTGCCTTATAAGATCTGAAAACGTAATTATCATCAACGATGATTTGACACGGTTTTCAATGGCATTAACAAATGATATTGTCCTTCTGAAAGAGGCCTCATGCTCTTAGATGTGTCGTTGTATAGGGCACAAATAAATGGCGAACATGCATGTCGTCATTTCATTTGGGACACTTCTCACATCCGACTCGCCTCAAACAAATGAACAAGGTAAAAGGTAAATGAACCACTCAAAGTGGGTTAGGGTTAGGGCGGCAAAGTGTCATTCCGTCCGTCCACACACATTCACACAGCGCTGCTGTTCACAGAAGGTAACGTGGATGAGTTTTTAGGGTTTTTTTCCGCTCAGGGTTATTGTCGCTCTAAACTTGGTTTTATGTTCTGCTTCTGTTCTGCTTGTTCTTGTTGGATGGGTCGGCGCACTTTAAAACAGGCTAGCGTTCTATCATGTCGACACTGTAACCTAGTGTTTCTTTTTCTCACACACACTTACGTTTAAATCTCTCCCTCCCTTGCTTCCCCCCCGTGTCCTTCACTCTGTCGGTGAAAATGTCATGGAAAGTCTTCTTGTTCATGTTGTCGTACATTACGTCTTCATCACATTCTATTGATGACTTTTTTTCAGCTAGTTCTTTTTTTTAATTCCTTTCATTCCTATTTCATTAAACATAACTTTATTTTCATTAGAATTGTATTCGGCATATACAGATATAGGCAGTTCTTGCACATCTCTTATTATGTTTCCCCCCATAAGCCCCTGTTCTCTTTCTCTCTCTATCCATCACGTTTCTCATCAAATCTGTTTTTCCCCTCTCTCTCTAACTTAAGCTCTCTACCACAGCCCTATTATCCGCACATACACCGATTATTTGACGGACTAACTTTAAGTGTCAGCACAAACACACACACGCACGATGAACTGCCACAGACGTGTGCAGCCCGCGGCAGCTGCCGAAGCTGCACAGGTCTTCAAAACACACGCAATAAGCGCGTGAACGACGGCAGCAGCAGCAGCATCGTTACAAAGTGAGCGGCATTGATCTGATTAGAATGCAGCGCCACATTTGCCCCCACATCTGTCATAATATCATGTTACAAACATACAATTGGTTTTCTATTTGCAGAATAACTGAGATCGATTTTCATGTCTGCTTCAACCCCTCGCACCGATCCATCTTTCTTTGAGTACCTGTAGATTGCCCCGGCGTCGTGGCCGTGTCTGCCGCCGATGGTGGTAAGGAGTGATTGGAATTTTGCACGTGTAATCGGCGGTTACGGCATTTTAATTGTACAGAACGGCGGCCTGTGGGATGTTACATTAGATATGTGTGCCGAGCGCGCATGTGCACGTGGACACGCTCACGCACACACGCCCATGTGATGTAACTGTCTCCCCTTTAGCGTTTGTGTAGACTAGAAGATGTCGTCGTAGTCGAGCTGGAGGATTTGCATAAAGACTCATCCCAATTGTGGTGTAGACACTAATCTAGCAGTTCATGTCAGGTTGGTGTGCCGACTGATGTTCAAAGAACCTGTGTGCTTTCACTCTCTCAGGCCTCCTGGAGTTCTCTCCCGTCCTGCGCTACTTCATCTCAGGTATGGTTTCAGCTTCCGACTACAGTCACATCCCCTGTACATAACGGTAGTGCCGTAGTAAAAAATGACAGTCGCTAGTGTTACACGCTGTGCATATAGTAAAGACGAAGCCTTTTTGTCATTCTTTACGCTAAGTGGGAGGAAAAGACAACAAAGCCAAGAAGACGAGCAACGGTAATACTGCGTGATATCTCGCAGTGCTTGGCCGCCTTTGTACTGTAGCTGGTTGGATGCCGTGCAAGCTGTAGTCCGTAGCAGCCTAATCCACCTGTGGATCCGCTTGCCTCTCCTCTCTAGTCCGGTCCATCTGTTCGTCTGAGTAGAAGTTTAGAGCCTTTCACTACTTTCCCCGGCTAAGTTTCCTTTCCGCCGCCTCCCCCCTCCCCCCCTCCCCCCTCCTCATTGCTTTCAGCTCGACTCTTGAGGCTGTGAAGAGGAGCCCGTGAAGATCCAGCAGACGATTTTCATCTGTTTAATTCCCATCTCCCTGATTGCAGCCGTGCGCCGCGATGAGTCACAGTTAACCCAGTCACACAGCTGTGCGATTCACAATGCATTGACTCATACAGTGTGCCACCACATCGCCAATCTCCCTCCGCTCGCGTCTTCCTGTCCCCTCCCTCAAAAAAACGCTAATGACGTGAATCACAACTGTTTTCCCTCCGATCCCTTTAGCCCAACAGCTGATGGTGAACGATTGCATCCACAATACTCTTTTAATTAGTATAGAGAATAAATTGGTTGAGCATGCCTTTTTACTTAATTGCTTTTTCCTCAGCTTGGATTTAATTGGACTGCAGCACTGTTTATTGATCTCCTTTGATGTGCTTTAATTTGGATAATTTTATATATTTATTTTGGACGCGCCGCGCCGGTTTGTCTCGGGGGCGAGAGCGTTAGGTGGCGGGGCCGGCCAGGCCGCTGCGGCAGACTGCGGTGTTCTCCGTGAGCCCGGGGTCCAGCGTGTGGTGGCAACCAGGTGGAGAGATGATCAAACCCAGAAGGCGGCAAAGCAGCTCCACTACAGTCTGAGAGGCCTCAAGTGAGCAGCTCTTTGATCCCGCATCAACACGTCGTGGATGCCAATGCGGAGCAGTAAAGCGAGGGAGGCAGGCCTTCTAAGCCAGCCTTAACAGGCCTGCAGGCCAATACATATTCCTTCCAGCGGCTGGCTTGTAGTTGGTGCCTGATTCACGCTGCGTCATCTCTCCCCCTCCTGCCTGCCACAACAAAGCCCAATTTTCGGCCTCCACCTCCATAGTTTCCTAATTAGTCTACAACCCAGCGTGTGATAGTGGATTTGTTTGCTAGATATGCTTGTGCCTTTGCTTGTGCGAGCATTTGTGTGTGTGTGTCTCTCTGTGTGTGTGTGTGTGTGTGTGTGTGTGTGTGTGTGTGTGTGTGCGTGTGTGTGTGCGCGTGTGTCCATTAACTGCTTTTACTTACTCTCTACACTCCACCAGTGTAACTCCTGTCTCTCCCACACAGGGGGTAACTTCACCCTGGCCGAGCTGGGAGTGTGTGAGCCGACTCCCTCTCCGCACCCCGCCGCCGTCCCCTACTGTCCCGACCTGGGCCTCCTCCAGAGGGGCTACTCCCTCAGCGCTGGCTCTGATGCTGACTCGGACCCCGAGGGGCCGCTGTCTCCAGAGCGCGCCATCCAGTTGTGGGCCGGACGCGGAGGGGTCAAGTCCCGCCGCAGCTCAGGAGTGTCCAGTCGCGAGAACTCGGCTCTCACCCTCACTGACTCAGAGAACGACAAGTCGGATGACGAGTCAGGTAGGACATGGGACTCAGGATGGTTTACAGGCCCGTTAATTTAAGAAAAAATGAGATGGGGAGCGAGTGGGACTAGATGAGGGAGTGAGAACAAATGGGGGCGGGTGCACAATTGTGAGTGAGATGTCTTCTTCATTTTCGTCGAGGAAAATGAGGAAGACAGTCGATCGATTTGTTAAAGTTTGTCGATATTGTTAAAATCTGTAGACCTTTTAAACGGACAGCCATAACATGAATAGAGAGTTGGATTTATTGATTGAGTCTGTTTCTGATCTGAAGAACAGCGGTTGGACCCCCGTGGGGAGCCAGACATATTTACGTCAATAGTACTTAACTGGAGCCCTCTAACTCTTCTTATACAATTATCGGTTGAGATGTCCCCATAGGTCTGTCAATCTTCAAAAAAAAAAAAAACACTCCAAGAATTTATATGGGAGATGGCAACACTGGACCTGTGATCCATCACCAAGATGCAGTCAGATAGAAGATCTTTACTTTTCATGTGCATCCTCCTCTGACTCTGCCAGCAAGTGTCAGATGTTCCCAGAGGAATCCCCCCCCCCCCCCCCCCCCTTTCCTCTGGCAACTTTGTTTATTGCCAGCTTCCCATTTCCTTGTTAATCCTGACGCAGTCGTAAACCTGTGTGCAAGCTTCTGGCCAAGGTGTCAATAGAGGTTAATGAAAAGTGGATGGAAGGAAAAGCAACAGTCTAATTAATTGAATTCTCAGCAGCCACACGTATCAGCTGTGGATCAACCTCTGTTGGACTGCGGGCCTCGGAATCAGAGGAAACTTCTGTCGACTGATCAAACTACTCAACACCTATTAAACACGTCAAGAAACACCTTCCCTGAGTTGTGCCTCTCATCCCACCGGCCGATAATTGCTTTGTGGTTAATTACCAAGCTAATCTTGCAGCCACAGATATAAGCTGCAGACGCCGCTCCCGCTCTCTCTGTCTCAGGGCCAGGGGAACGCCACCGAGCGCTCCGTTTCCAGACCTTGTAAAATTACCTTCTTAATCCAACTCTATATTGTGATAATAATTTGCCTGCAGTATGATGTCGCTTAGTGTTGATTGTTGAGAAGATCGCTTGTTGTTTTTTCTCCCCGTTTCCCAGGAGAAACTCTGTCAGAAAGTGTTATTCTTGCATATTTCCATGCTCCTACGGCCAAGCATTGGCTTGTCTGTTGGTAAAATTCACAGCGGTTATCGTGCCGAGCATGTGTCAAATCAAAGTCAATTAAGTTAAATGACTTCCAAAGTCTGCATTCTGTGGAAGCGTTTCGGGAGAACCTGCGGCTCACACCTTCGGGCTCGTCTCGTGGTTTCACAGACCGGAGATTTAGATCAGGCTTCAGCGTCGCTGTTTCTGCCAGCGTGAAGAGATCAGAAGCTCCGAGAGAGTCTGATAAAAGGACCACGTGTGTGCGTGTGTCTGATCAAGTCACTTCGCCGGTTACCTAGCTGCTCTGAATGAGAGAAATCTAACCCCTCGCTCATGCATCGTCCTCCAAACAGAGCATCAGATTTTGAAGGCATATTACACCTCAAAGTGCCCAAAGGGCGGATTTAACTCTCACCAGCGTGTGTGCTAAGAATGCGTGTGTGTGCGTGTGCACGTGTGTGTGCGTGTCTTCCTATTTACTCTATTGTCTATATCGCCTGTGAGGGTGTGCATGAGCCCAAACCTTGCGTGTGTGTGTGTGTGTGTGTGTGTGTGTGTGTGTGTGTGTGTGTGTGTGTGTGTGTGTGTGTGTGTGTGTGTGTGTGTGTGTGTGTGTGTGTGTGTGTGTGTGTGTGTGTGTGTGTGTGTGTGTGTGTGTGTGAGAGAAACAGCAGCAACTTGAGTGTCAAAACAGCAGGAGGAGGATCTGAGGCTCTAATAATAGAGATTGACAGAAGCAGACAGAGAAACAACATCATAAACACATGCTAACAAATCAAAAAGACGGTGACGTGCTAAAACACCAAACAGCTCACTGCACAACTCTCATCTCGCTGCGTCTCTAACAAGCTTCAGAAGTCTCACTTCCACTTGCGTCTCCTCCTCCTCCCGCTCTTCGTCTCCCTCCTCTCCCACCTCTCGTCTTCATCTTTCAAGGCTCTTCCTCTGTCTTCTCTTCACTCACGCTGTGCGTCTCACCGTCCCTCGTTATGCTCCTGTCAGTACCGCTTCCCGGTATGACTGACAGGTGTCAGTTTGAGGGTCCAGGGTTCCCCTTCAGGGCAGGAGTGTACACGTGGATGTGCTTGAGTGGCCTATTGCAGAATCCTCGACCGAAAATAGAAAGCCCAGAGAAATGGCGGCAGACATCCTAAACCTCAGGGAAAGTACTATTTGTGTCTGTGTCTGTGTGTGTGTGTGAGATGTTATTGTGAAAAGAACAACTGGCTGCAGAAAAACCAATGGATACATTCTCAGCTTTCTTTTACATCACATATTTGATCTTTAATTATGATTATTGAACTACAAAATTGAGTCCAAATTAACAACTTCCCTTCCATATTTTAGGTTGCCAAAAAATAAACGTACAATTTTTCTATGTTTGATTTTGGAGGAGTTGAAATGTCTGGAAAAGAAACAAGTCAATAACAAATTAAAAAAAAAGATCGTGATCTTTTGGATAGATAGCAGTCACTCCCAGTGCCTGGTGCCTTTGCTAGTCTCAACACAATTAGCACTGCATGCGGTGCACACAGAATGTAAACAAACATAACTCACACAATTGGAGCAGATCATTTTGAATACACCTTTTGTGTATTGATTGTTTTGATTGTTTGCCAGAAGAATCGTAGAAATCAGGATTCACGCAGCACTAGTTGTTGTTGTTTTTCCCCCGCTCTGCTTTAGATGGCATCTCACCATCTTCATCAGGGCATGCAGTTTGTACAGTTGTCATGGAGATGGTTCAGATGTCATCTGATGTCAACATGCTGACCAAAAATATACTCCCGCTATTTTGATAGGAGCTGCAGAGAATCTTTAATTTGGATAACTGAGTTTATACAGCTATAAATAAAGTTACTACAATACGACGCCATCATCGCGATATGATTTCTCTTTAATTTGCTGAAAAACAATCAGGATTACTTGTCCAGCAATGCACACACATATAGACATACATATCCGTGCACGGATTGAGACACAGAGAAACTGAATTACACTTTGAAATACAGCGGCACCGTATTTCGGTGAACGTGTACAATCGCCTCTTTCAGGAATGTGGTTCACCTGTGTGGCAGTTTCCTTCGCAGATCTCTGCATCTGTTGAATCTGTTTCTAAATTAAATCTCAGATTTTTGTTTTGTTTTGGGGTTCTTTTTTTCCCTTTCATTTACTGCTAAATTCCAATTACCAACAAGTATATAAAGCCTGTTAAATGAGTTTCCTAAATGCAACTCAGGGGTTTCAAAGTTTCCCTACATCTAGCTTTATTGTCGAGTATTGAATAAAGACGCTTCGCTTTTATTGCCCCTTCCAGACACTATTAAAATAAAGAGACTAGAACGTTGACTTGGCAGAGCCAACACAAGTTTCGTTTGCACAAGCAACACAGTGAGACATACAAATATGGGCATAGAGAGAAGCATTGGGAGATTTCATTTTGGCAAAGTGAAGGGAGAGATTTACTGTCACACTGTGCACTGCCTCGTAAAATGTCCGTCTGGAAACACGGGCAAAGAGAATGGAAGCGCTCGTAAATTCCCACCGCGCTCCCTGATGGCTGCATCCAACCCGCATTGATCAGGAAGGTGAATGATTAAAACATGCATTAGATGAAATAAGATCAGGCGCTGACATTGATCTAAACCTGATGCCCAGTGCCGACTTAATGGCCACAATCCATAGCCCAGTGCTCTACGCGGGCTGGTGTGTGTGTGTGTGTGTGTGTGTGTGTGTGTGTGTGTGTGTGTGTGTGTGTGTGTGTGTGTGTGTGTGTGTGTGTGTGTGTGTGTGTGTGTGTGTGTGTGTGTGTGTGTGTGTGTGTGTGTGTGTGTGTGTGTGTGTGTGTGTGTGTGTGTGTGTGTGTGTCTGTGTGTCTGTGTGTCTGTGTGTGTGTGTGGGGTTCCATATGCCTCTGTGTTTCCCGCTCATTAAATAGCAGTCTGTTAAGGAAACAGGCCGAATCTAATTCAACTTCAACATTGTTTTCCGGCAATAAATCTTGGTTTTACTCATACAGCCGACTTTATGACACGCGCCGGTCGCTCACCGCGCAGCCGAGGCCCCGCCCATGTTGATCAGCCGCCTTCAGACTCTGTCACCACCCCCCCATTCCTCCCTCTGGCTCAATCCCTCCATCTGGGCGACTGGATAATAAATCACAGGGTCGTATTGTGACGTATGTGACAGGATGTATTAATCTCGTAATTAGAGAATGAAAAGGTGGCGCTAAATTTAGTCTGGCCTTTCCGCCTAACCGTGCCCCCTGTCTGGGCGTGCTCAATTCCCTGGTTTACCGCACTGGGTCCCTCTTAATTTTTTTCTTCCCTCTTAGAAGCTGTTCTGTATATTTACATGTAACTTTTTTTTTGTTGTTGTTTTTATACAATGCAGAAAAATGTTCAAAATGCATTAAAACATCTGCAGTGCAAAGTAGTTATTTTTTGTGGTAGCTGGCGCTGTAATTATGATTTTCAAAAAGCTGAATCGGGCAAAGTGATTCCTGATTAACTAATCAAATCTACTAGCACAGGTGGCAGAGTGCCTGCATCCACTCTGTCCTCTTTATTCTCTATTTTTTAATCCCACCCCAAATCAAACTAAATCAACAACATTCATGTCAACTGACTGTTTTTTCTTTTTCTTTTTACTTAAGAGAATATTTAAAAAGTGGGAAAACTGAAAGGTTTCAACATAATCACGCTAGATTAACCAAATGTTTAATTGTGATCATTTTGGTTTTGAGTTAAAAAAAAATCCATATATACTTTGGAGTAGAAATTATGATGTCAAACGGTGATTGCAAGACTCTCTTTTTTACCACAGCAAGTGTCAACACCGGCAACTTGGTCCACGCTGCTCCCGTCGATCAAATCCAAGCAACGCTTATAGAGTGGGACTGGCGGGGTCCCCCAAGACCACTGCTGTCCCCTCGGGGGTCTCGGGGAGAGTGCGTGAGTGGGAAACTCAGAGTGAGAGCTGGAATGTGTGTTAGGAGGGCTGAGGGCATTAGCTTCTGATTGAGTTTTCAGAGAGCAACGTGGGGTGCGAAAGGCTCGACAATGGTCTAACAGAATTAGTAGCTTGTGATGAATGGTGTGTGAGAGCAGCACTGACAGCTCGCTTTCACAAACACACACGATCGCGCGCGTGTGTGTGTGTGCGCGCACGTGTCTACACACTTTACCCACTGGTTCAAGGACTTTTTGTCCATGCAGCAATACGGTGGAATGATCAGAGTAGTGATGGGCACACACACACTTATACACACGTCCTCGGCATGTATCCGTATGTATGGGCTAAGTCTAGGGTTCTGAAAAGCCCCTTGCAGCCGGGATCAATAAAGATTGGTGTATTCAGAATAGTGAGCACAGCCCTCATACATGCTCACACGCTGAATGAAAAAGAAAAATAACATCGGAAGATTTTGTTGTGGATCTCTGACTCAATAAAGACACTGTCGGACCAGAGCTGGTATTGCAGTGAAGACCGAAAATACACACACACACACACGCGCGCACACATGCATATAGGAGCTGTGTTTAATAAAAGCTCCTGGGTTATCGATCGCAGTAGATGGATGCTAACTCACATTAAAGGGAAGGGAGCCTGGAGTGGCAGAGAGAAGAAGAGCAGAAGGGGAAAACATGAGCGCTGAATAAATGGAAATGGGGCAAGATGAGGAGTGGACGGCATTCGCGCGATGCGTTGTTTGCGTGAACTCGGTGGTGTAAAAGCAGCCACAGCGGTTGCGTCCGCAGCGAGGGGCATCGCCCGTACAACCCGCATCACTGTCGGGTGTAAAAGAGTCGCAGGAGCGCATGAAATATCGCTTGGCATTGGACTTGTAACTAGCTGACGACTGTGCTTCTGTCCTAATCGGGAATTTAGTGAGCCGTAATGGCCTCTCATGCCACGCTCAGACCTGCCACACAAAGAGGGAGAGATAGGGAGAAGGAGCACAGAGAGCAAATTGAGAATTCTCCAGCCAATTATGAGTGATCATAATGGTCAGCGCTTTGCCTCCTAATGAAGGCTGGAGGTATAAAACTGAGAGTACGAAATGAGGAGGAAAACCGCATGATAGGAGGGTAGAAGACCACATTCACTTTGTCGGAGATTTTTTTTCTTCTTTTTTTTTCCTTTAGTCGAAGCGTAGTTGTTTTTTTTATCCTGTTTTCACTTTTATCTTTTTTTCTTTTCACCCACTCATGCCTTTCCTCCTTGATTTGTCATAATCTTCATTTTTTGGTTTGTCTCTTTTCACCTGCTCTTTCTTTCTCTCCTCCATTCGTCTTCCTCCAGCTTACCTAGATGATGAGGAGGAGGATGGGGATCCGTTTGGAGACTATGTGATCAGTAAGTCACGTCCGACTCCAGCCTCTTATACCCAACCCATTGCAGGCCTATCTGCTTGTACAGTACAGTATGTGATTGTGTTTGGTGTGCTTTCCCGCCCTTTGTACTGTATGTGCGTGATTAACCATATTGTCTATTAGTCGATGTTTTTATATGAAAGAGGACTCAATCTAACATCTCCTAACGGGGCTCCCGCCAGGAAACTGCGACATTATCCCTCAAAGGCTTGATGTTTTGTTTTTTTAAGTATGATTGCACATAATCCTGTAATTGTTGTGATATCCACATCTCTACGAGGAACATTATATTTCGCCCAGCCCGATGATAAAAGTTGATTTAGCGTCGGGGTGAAAAGGGGGAGCCAGAAAAATATCTGGTCGCTGTACATTACTCTTGTGCTTCATCTGATACATGGCAAGGCCATTGTTCTTTTTCACACGCCTCATCTACATTTACGAGCTCCTCTCATTATGATCTCCTTTTCATTAGCACACGTCCAACTGGTTAATCTCTTTGCACTTGATCAGAGAAAATTTCCCAGAGGGTGCTCCCCCCCTTCATTATTGGAAAGTCAGCCGTATTTACTTGTGTCTCCGAGATTGTTTGTCTCTATGAGCGTGAATTAGTGTTAATGTTTGTGTTATTGGGCTGTGGAGTTTTCATCCGTTTTCATTAGTAAGATCAGAGCGGTTGGGGTGACGGAGAGCAGCGTGTGTGTGTGGTGGAAAAGAAGGAAAAGAAACCTTTGTGTATGTTAGGGGGTGAAGGTTATAATTATGTTTTTTTGTGCCGTAAGGTTTGAGTAAGAGGATTCCTGTTGTACAAATCATATACATGTTAATCTTTATACGTGAGGTCGCTGCCTTTAAGCGAGTAGAAAGGAACACATTCATGCACCGATACAGTAGCAGCAACAAGCCGTGGACATGTTGGAGGGCAGTCCACTTGGGAACATCCATCCATCCATCCTCTACCGCTTTATCCATTCAAGGGTCATGGGATGGGCTGGAGCCAGTCCCAGCTGACATGGGGCGAGAGGCGGGGTTCACCCTGGACAGGTCGCCAGCCTATCGCAGGGCCTACTTGGGAACATGCAGGTGTTAATCTTCTTCAAAGCACTTTTGATACAGAGATGCACAGACTCAGGGACACACTTTCACAGCAGGTGAACTCGCACATACTGCAGATAATGAAGTTATACAGATATACGTATGTGTGTTGCTACGCGGCTTCATTTATTCCTGCCTACGCGTGTAAGGCTGATGAATAATGGGGTGTAATAACACTGACATTTCTAAGTGAAACTTCTGTGAATATAAATTCACAGACTTCTCTCTTCTGGATGATTTAAAATCCTTATATGAGGCAAAGTAATCACAGCTAATATTTACTGATTTTAATTTCCCTCAATGCCCTATTTTATTACTTTCTGTCTGTGGAAACGCGTCAGAAATTGTCTTCTATGCACATGTCTCCTTGGTTTCTGGTGGTTAAATATACTCACCTGGAAATGAAATGAAATGTATTTATTTGCCATAAGGCATATACAGTATACAATACCTTGGAAGGGAAACATCTCCACCTTTATTGTATTATGATACATTCCCTGCAAGAATAGATAGAGGTATAACGCTGGGTTACCCAGGGATGTACAATACATAATATATTCTGAGCCTAAGAGATACATTCATCCTTTCACATAGATGCACTGTCAATGTCACGTATGTTTGTGAGAGTGTAAGGTATGAACATATGTGAAAGTATGTGTGTGTGAGAGGAGAATGTAAGTATGTGAGTGTATTATGTCCTGCACGGCTCCTCACACTTGATCCAGAAAAAAGGATTTTTCTTAAGATGCGTCTCTGACAATGAAACTACCTCGCTGATACTGATACAGTGCTATCAATAGCCAGGGGCCTGACAACTACAAATCAAACACTTTCATTATTTTCCCCACTTCTGCAATTATTAAAGCATTATTTCATTTTCGTACATTTCCACGTTCCCGGCTCTTCGGGAAACGTTGCTTTTTCCAACAAGCGCTGCCCTGGCTTGAAATTGAAATAAGTTCATGTGAGATTTAAGGTCCTTTAAGGTCGACTCAAAAGTGAGGAAAATGTATAAAACAAGAGCAGTTTACTTTATTTAATTTCTCCCAAGATGACAACATCTACCAAAAAACACAGACAATAATAATATGACGGATGCAGAGCTACCAACTTTGTCAGACATTCCCGGAAACTGCTATGTCCCACAGAATTGCGTCCAGACATTCTCCGGAGTTTGACGTTCACACGTGACGAACGCAGCAGGATCATCTCCGGAACCTTCTGTGAATCCTCCGGAGATTTTCCCGCTGTATTCTCGCATGCGCGACGTCTGCGGACATTCGCGCTCTCACGTGCAGCCCCTCTGGAGAAGTCCGGGACAATGTCCGGCCTTCAGCGTCCGAAAGCAGCTTCTGTCACACAGCTGCCTTTTCCAGACAATGATAAATGCCCCGCCGGCGACTGTAGAGGACGCCAGGCTACACCCCCATCAGTCGTCCGAGCTGTGTTGGTGCTTGATATACTGTACATAAGTGCAAAAAAACTGTCATGGCCGCACACCAACTAAACCATATAATGTTTTCCCCATCACAAATCGATGACATATTGTTGAGGTTGTGCAGGGTTTTGTTTTGGGGGTTTAAATGTATCAAAGTGTCTCTCCTGGGGATTTCACACATGCGTACACGTAAGTTCATCGGTATCCTTCACCCACTGCTACACAATAGATGCATGGGAATTAGCACAGCCTTCGTATCATTCGGTTGGAAGTGTACCCGAAAGCCAACAGCTTGTCAGGCAGAAATGAAACGCAATTAAAAAAAACGTCATAAACATCAACTCATCATTTTACAGAAATAGAAAATCTACCACCTACAAAAGGAAACAGCATCTGTCTGTCTGATGCTCTATGCTGCTCTCAGACATCACTGATCACGTACCCACTTTGTTTGTTCAATAGTTTCATTAATACAAAAAGCGAGAGCTCTGAGAGAAGAACTGAGCACCAGCAATATACAATACATGCTACGGAGCCGATGCATACAGTCGCAGCACTGGTTGAAATGTTTTCAGTCACGTTCACAGTATAAAATAAAAGGAGATTTGAAGGCTCGTGAATAAACAGCAGTGTGTGGGTATTTTATAATTATTGTTTTCCCACTGTTCACGTTTGCTGCCCATCACAATAAATACTATAATATTCCACATAGATATTTTATGCACGGGTGATAGAGGGAACCATAAGCTGTAATGGACAGACTTATTGATCTCAAGAAATATTGTCTGGAGTTTTATAATGCTTCCTTTTTTTTTTCACTATCATCCTTTTATGTCTGTGGGGCTTAAATCGCATGTTTTATAAAAGCCAGTAAGTGCTGGGTATTTTAATACGAGCCAATTAAATTCATATTAATTAATGTGCGTTAACCTTTTCTTCCCTGCACACCCTGTGGCGCGTCCATCACTGTAAACTCTAACCGCTCCGGCCGAAAAAGTTTCCATCTGATGCGGCCATAAGTGATGGCGGCGTGCATTTGAACATTTCACCCGGTTCGTGTGAGACACAGCCTGAGTTATCTGCTGGGACACGCAAACAGTGAAGACGATACGTTGGTTCTTGCTAGACCTAAATTTGAGGCTCTTTGATGGAAAGTTCTACGAGGGAAACTTAAATGGTTTGTATAAGGCCTACTGTAAATGCGGTAAACAGAGTTTTATGGGATCAGATCAGATCGCCCGTTGCCGGAAGATGCAGAGGTATGTGAAGACATTAAGTGTTTTGCATGGCAGCAGAGCACGGTATAGCAGGGGTAACAGTCTGGAGACTGCTGACAGATCACACACTGCATTTGTTTTATGGGAGTTTGCCGCCGTGGTGTCCTGAAGAAAAACCCTGTGGGACAAGTAGTAAAAAGCGTACGAGCTGTGGTGAGAAGCAGAGGGCGATTTTTACGAGAGCAAATCAGAGTGAATGGAGAGGGGAAGCTGTGGGAGACCAGATATCATTCAGGGGTTGTTTTGTGTAATTTTTAGGCGGAGCTGTTCCAGCAGCTGTCACTTTATTGTTCCGGTATACAAATAAAAAAGAAATGAGAATCAGCATCATCATTAGCAGAATGGAATCAACTGTGCAGTTAATAAACCTTCATAGTCCCTTTTTTTTTTCGTGCATTTTAAAAATAGAACACATCCCGCACATATTCATCGGAAAAGAGGGAGAGAAGAAAAAAAACCCTCAGTTACCCTTTGTGGCCCTGTTAGTCTCTACATCAACATGTAGCAGCTGCGCTTGGTGTTCGGCGCTTCCTCCTCCAGCGGAGTGATTATGACGGGCTGATTGGTGCTTTGTTTTCTTGGGAATGAGAAGATCAATGTGGGGCTGATAGCAGGGGCTGGGCCGTGAGCGGGAGAGAAAGGGTAAGAGGGGAACGGGGCCTGTTGAGGCATTGACGCTCTGGAGTAGGAACCAGGGATCAAGGGACTTTAGGGGGAGGAGAGGATGGAGTTAAAAACAGATAGAATGAGGACAAAGCCGGGAATGTGGGGGGATATTATTAGTGGATCGCGGGGATAGGGATGGAAAGCGACGGATGAGAGGGGGAGATCCTGATTTAACAGTGCAGTAGAAGAGATGGCCGAGGATTAACATTCTGTGGCTGTCTGCGAGCGCTGGGATAATCTCTGGTGGCCTGCAGAGCACGGTGGGAAGTCCACCACTGCCATGGGGGTAGAGGTCTCTCACCAGGCGCGTGCGTGTGTGCGTGTGCGTGTGCGTGTGCGCGTGTGTGCGTGTGCGTGTGCGTGTGCGTGTGCGTGTGCGTGTGCGTGTGTGTGTGTGTGTGTGTGTACGTGTACGTGTACGTGTACGCGACTGTGTGTGTGTGTGTGTGTACGCGACTGTGTGTGCTCATGTGTGACTATCGGCCTAGGTGTGGCAGGTGGTAAGAGGTGCTGATTCCGGCCTCCTACCAAGCAGCGCCCTAAGCAGCTTGATGGATCCGCCCCACGAGGGCGTTTTTGTCCGTGTCACAATGGCCCTCAGTTCAGAGCTGGTTCATCTACTGCGCTTCATTTTTAAAAAAAATTTAAAATTTCTGATCTTAAAGCGGAATCGTGGGCAATCCAGCGTAACGAATGCAATGTTTTTTTCGTCGCGTATGTGGTATGGAGTCGTCAGTGGATAGCTCTTTACAGAGTTTCTAATCCATATTGATTTCTGCTCCATGCTGTCTTATCGAATGGAGCGCAGTGCCGCGGTGCACCACACAGCATGGCAAGACATGGCATGGTGTTGCCTTGCAAGTCTCCGCTGGCCAGTGTTTGTTTTTGCGTGCAACAGAAACGGAGAGTGAGAGCGTTGCCTGATACATAAATTCAGTCCTGTGGCCAAATTGCTAAATTTCCACTATGGGATGCAACCAGGGTCTTCGTTGCACACACGCACACACCTACAGAATGTAATTTATAGGTGGTGATGAACGGGACTGAAAGACTTAAAGCAGCAGGCTCTCTCATGAGCCTGAAGCTTGTAGGCAAGCATGAAGTACGTCATATGAATTGCTCTGATGGGACGCTAATCGAGTGGTTCATCTCCTGCTTTTCTTTTCTTTTCTTCAAGTCCCGGTAACTTTCTAAATTTAGAAACATGATGAACGGGGCGGACATTGACGGCGGGGATCACATTTTTCCCAATCTGTTTGAAGTACTTTTATGTAGTTAGGTTGAAATAGAAAACAGCTCAGTTTCCCGGGGGAACCAAACCAATATATATATATATATATATATATATATATATATATATTTCTTCACTGTCAATTTCCCACAAACATATCCTAGTTAGTCAGAGGTTGGCGTTCACAGTGTGTATTAGACTAACTTTATGTCAGGCATCCATGGTGCTGCTCACGGTCTAAACCTCAATTAGGTACAGTGAGTACCGAGCAGAAGAAACAGACCACGATTTAAAAAACCAAACTGTTCAGCAGAAGAAAGAAAGAGAAGAATAAAAACAAACCGCAGCTTCGATGTCGATATTCCTGTTAAAACCCTTTCTTCCCCACTCAATATTTGCTTTAATAGGTTGCCTTTGTTTTGCAGAGAATCCGATGGGGGGACGAGAATAGATGAATAAATCTTTATTTTGAGTCGCTAACCTCTGATTGTGCAAGTCCCCTCGTTTCGCCACTTAATACCCAGAGCTGGCTAATCATCAGACAGGCATCTGACTCTATCTTCTATCTCCACAGCCGAGCCCGGAGACAAGCCTGGCGTCTCGGCCAGTCCCAAATCTCCCTCTCTGAACCCTTTCCATGGCTTAGCCGAGCATCGGTTGTACAGGCAGCGGAGCTCGAGCTCAGGAAACACGACTTTTTGGAACTTTATCAGCTGCTGTGGTTTTTCCCGTTGTCCCACTGTCTTGACTCTGCAAGAATAGGCTTGTGAGAAATGTGTTAGTCTTTCTCCACGCCTTTCTCCCTCCCCCTCTCTCCACATTGTTGCAGTTAAAAAGCTTGCTCCATTTTATGCAATGGTGGACGTGTTCCACCAGTTGCGATCAATAGTACACCCCGGTCACCTTTATACATAATCAATGGGTCAGCCTGGACTACCTCAGCTTCTGTCCCCTGTGGTCCCTGTGCAAAGTCATAACTATCTATTTTAGGGCAGACAGAAGCAAGTGTCTGTAATCAATAACAATGCATACAATATAAAAGTCCCAAGCTGATCTCAGCCGCAGGGCCAATCAAGGTATATGTTACCAAATTGCTACGAACTAAATAAAGATAAATTGGTGGCATACTCCATTGAAAAATACAAAACAAGACATAAATAGCAACCAGTCCCGAAAAAAAGCTTGTCTCCAGAAAACCATGCATCGGTGAGCAAAGCAACCAGAACCAGAGTTTTGTATGTCATTTTGCAACATTTACAGGATAATCACGCTGCTAAAGTGCTGCTGCCAATTGAAAACTCATGCTGGGTATAAGTGGCAACATAAAACGTTTCTTTGACTCCGCACAAAGACCTCATTGCTTGCCGTTTGATCAACTCATTGATCATAACAGTATATATGGTATTTTTTTACTGTACTGCTAATCGTGAACCAGACAGGCCACCACCAGCGGAAAAAGAAAAAAAAAGTTATTTGTTTAGATTATCATGGCTTGGGGGGCTATGTGTAGGATGTGCAACTTTGTAAATACCTGAAAATGTCTATATAAGCAGGAACTCAATATTAAATGCCTCATATCAGTATCAGGATAAGGGACATGTATCAGTTATCTTTATTCATGTATTCATGTATTGTAACAGTCATAACCACAATTACATAAAATATACATCCACATACAACCAAACAGACAAGCATACCCTACTGCTTATAATACATCAATGATTTATTTAAAAAGTATTTCTTAAAATAGAATAATGCAATCATTATTAGGGCACCAATTATGGGATTTATGTAATGTACATATTTGATAATGTAACTGAATTCATTCAATTCAATTCATTCAGGTAGTCATATTCAATTGCATTATCCCACAAGACAACTCATTTCTAATTTCTAAGTCTAATTTTTAGTTTTAATTTTAGTTTAAACATTTTTATAACAATAGCATATTTGGATTATGTTTTTCTAAGGACACCTCACAATATAAACTCAGGTACTGTGCATTATGTAAATTACATCATAAACATGTTGGAAACTTCCGTGGTACAGATCCAAAGGGCCTTTTCCATGTAATTACCTCAAACAGGATTGGTCACAAAGTTATTATTTATTATTTGCATGAACATTTTATCAAAGATAGGTCTCTGCCATGTTTGCAGGTGATTACATTTTGGGAGGGATCCGATTCTGGATCCAGGAATTATTTTTGAGGGATTCTTCACCATTGTGAGATGGGGCAAAACTTGACATTTTGAGGCAAATCTTAAAACCTGACATTTTGAGTCATATCTTTTCGCAAATACATAACATTTAAAAGAAAAAATATGCAGGTCAGGTGGAGATTGGGTGGCATACATATAGGCGGGAGATCGCTCAGCCTTGGCGGAGGTCTGCGCTCTCTGGGTGCTCTCTTGTTTAATATATTTTCCCATAAAAGTTTATCTCAGACCTTTATCCTCAGTTACCCTTTCAAATCCTGAAGGTGTACTGTGTAAGCTTAATGCTAAGGTTAACTTTATCATAACCCTGAAGGCCCCACTGATGCTTGAGTCAGAACTGTCCTTTAAATATAGCTGTTGGTCATCAGGGTTAGACTGACTGGTTTTTTTTGCCAATATCTTGAAGTGACATACGCTGAAACGTAAAACTCTACGCTGCATAACCATCAATGGGCTCTTTGCACATATTTGGTTTTTTTTCTATATCTAATACTACAAAGCAATGAACCTATGTACTCTTGTACCTCTAAATACGGCGCTAAAAACAGTTAAGCATTGGAATTAGCAGCACACTGAAGTGTTGAATATCTAGCTGCTGTACCTCTCTAATGGTACTGGTCAGTTTTGATTATACTGACACTTATTGTCCTTCTGCCTCAGTCATGGAGGAACTTCACTTGCACACCTCAGCAATGGACTTCATCACAACCATCCATGCGGATCAATAGCTGTGTGCTCCAGTCACCCCTGGTTGTGATTAATAACCGAGCCCCGTTGGACCCATATTAAAAAAATGAATCGACCCAATTCCAGGTGGGTCGCCTCTATCGCTTAGCTTTCCATTCATAGATGGAGGAGACATGACATTGCTAAGTACAACACAAAGGGCCAGCGAGGGAACATTTACAAAGAAAGAGGAAAGAAAAAAAACACACTTTGAAATTCTCACAGCGTGTCTTTATCTATTCAGTGTAATCTAATTTTCGCTCTCAAGTCCTTTTTTGTGTTTTGTCTCGAGTCGAGGAATTGATTTTTCTTACTTTGGATTCGAGCCCCCTTTTACTTTCTTCTTTTTTTTCTTCCATCTCTTTTGTGGGGGAACCGCTCAGTGAATTCCCTCATCGGTGTGGCCAACCTGAGGTGCTGAGATCAGTCCACTTGTTTGTCTGCTGCCACTGGAGCTTTCCACCGCTTGGCTACTGTTGCCCCCCCCCGCCACCATATTCTATTCATTTTTTCCCCCTCCCCTTTGGCCATCAGCTATTCATTCTCGCTGGGTGCGTGTGGGTTCTTGTGAGCCGTGCGGAGGCTACATCTGGCCCCGTCAGAGTGGAAATGTGAAGAAGTGGAGAGAAAGACAGATGTGTGTGTCTTTGTAGATTCACCTGATCGTTCAGCCTTTTGCTCTGCCAATATCTCGGTATGTTTCTCTTGTTGCGCGCGCACGCTCGTACCTCAGTCACTGCTTTTCGCGTCTTGTTTGCCTGTGCCTAAGTTTGCATAAAGGCATGTACGTGTGCAAGTGCGAGTCAAAGAGAAGTGTTTGACTTTTTGAGCTGATCTCTTTTTGTGCTTTTGTTCTCCATGTTCTTTCATTGCTTTTGCCCCCCCCGGTCTTTCAGTTCTTCTCACATCTGCAGCATCTTTTTCCACCTAACAAAAAAATATCATCATAAAACCAACTCATGGCCAAATATAGAAAAGCAGCATCTTTCGTTTGCTTGTTCAATCCACTCTCTCTTCGGTGCTTTTTTTTTTTTTCTTCGCTCATTAATCGTACTTGGACAAAGTTAGAGTTATAAATGAAAACAGCAGTGGTATGCCTGTAGCATCTGCCGCGCTGGAACAGGCCTGTAGTATTCTGGCGCACGCGCGCACACACACACACACACACACACACACACACACACGCACGATAAATACACACATACATATACAAACCACACATACATCCTTTAACAATTAGGCCTAAGTGCACTTGACTCTGTCTGTTAAGGACCCATCCAAAGATAGGTGTTGTGGGATGAGAGGTATGAAAAGTGAGTGATTACTCACTCTTTCCAATACGCCCACACACACACACAGCCACCCTCACCTCTTTCCTTCATCGCTCGTGCCTCGTCCCTGTCATGTGATTAAATAACAAAATCCTGTTTTGCATTCTCAGACCCACACATTTACTCTGTGACAGTGAGGTGCATGTTGCGAGTCTTACTCGCTGTGTAGAAGTCTCACATAGCCAAACCCCTGCCTAATCAGGCCACTTATACACACACACACGCGAACACACACACACACACACACACACACACACACACACACACACACACACAGACAGACAGACACACACTTTGCAGGGGCCATGTGTTGGGATGGTGATAGAGGGTTGGCAGTTGGCTGACAGACAGCAGACGCTGTTCTTCTACATCAAACGTCTCAGAGCAGAGTCTCACTTTCATGCCTACTCTGTCTCCTTCTCTTTCTGACACGCACGCACGCACGCACACACACACACACACACGGCCACACACAAACGCACAGACACAACAACGCACATTTCCTCTGATCTCGCTGCCAAAACTCAAAGCCTTGGAAGGCCTCGCACACGCGAGCAGGCACATACACACTGACTTATACCCGAGCTCTAAAAAGTCTTGAATTAAATTTCGTCAGCCGCTTCTGAAAACCAGTCTGTGAGACGTTAAGAACAATTTCCATGTGCGGGTTGAAAATGATTCAAAATCATTTTTTTTTCTCCCTTCAAGACTGAATCCAGTCAAGCATCCTGATCTCATCTAGAGACACAGACACACAGGCACGATGTAGAGTGAGCATACACTGCACATGCACTACATGAATGTAAATAATACATCACAGAAATACAGAATTTAATAAATCAAAGGAGCTTTAATAGTGTGATGTAATGGGTGATGAATTATGGAGTGGAAATGAATTAAATGAGTAGAGAGATATAGTACATTTGAATATGTCTAAACGGGGCATGGTGGGGGGGTTCCTAAATTGTGTAACCAAATCTCACCCCAAATGAATACTAACCAACATTAAGGAAAGCGTTCTGCTTCCAGAACACAAGACTCTGAATGAGGGAACATCTCGTGGAGGAATAGTATTAATATTTCCGGAGCGTTTTGGAGACTTAGAATATTTTCTTAAGGAGCATTGAAGCTCTTTTTTTGGCTTTGTGGAAGGCCAAACACCCTTCAAGGGCTGCTTTCATGTCTAACACGGCACCTGTTACATTCCATTCATCTGCTTGTGTTCATGAAAAAAAAGTCAAGGAAGCAACTTGTGTTAGTAATCCGTGAATGTATGCAAGATCATTTGGTAACCATGGAAACGGGTGGATCAGAAAGTGAGAGAAAGCATGTCACAGAAATATTGTGGGACACCTCGTTTCCCTCCTGCCTCGTGTTAAATCAAGTTGCCGTTGTTACTAAAAATTCACAGAGTTTGGTTTTTCTTCTTCGACGCTCAATAACATCATCGAGGATGAATAAATTAATAGATCAATAGTGTTTGTAATTCGGGACAGCGATCAGCAGAGCTGTCCAATAAATAGGTCACCTATCAATCTATGCAACCGTGTTCATTTATCATGGTTTGGTTTTAATAAAGAGCTAAAAGACAAAAAATGTGCCATTCATGTAGTTGATCCTGAACAAAAGAAACACACAGCAAACTAAGAGACCATGTTTTTTCTTTTCTTCTTTTAACTGTCACCCGTGTGCATGTTAAGTTCCTCTTATAACTGTTTCAATTAAGAGTGGCGGGTTTAGGAATTTTCGACTTTTGTTGATTGATCATATCAGACTTTGGTGTCAACTTCGTGAGAGAGAAATTGTCAGGAGATAATTGAGAGCGATGTAAACGCAGCGATTAAAACCTTTGTTTAGCGCCGCTGAATAATGTAGAGGTCTGTCTTATTTGTGATGAATGAATGGCAACAGACAGTGATGGAGAGTGGACCCAGCATACAGACAAGGTGGAGAGATATATGATTGATAAAAACAGAAATAATGATTCATCAGCTCATCTTGACCCAGCGAGAGCTGCAAATTGAGCCACGGGTGGTGAGCCGACGAAGGTGAAATTGACTCCTTGTGTCTTTAGAAAGTTTAGCGGCGGACTTGATATCGTGAAACAAATCAGAGCGAAATGAAGTGAGCAAAGTGCAGTTCTGTTTATTGAGCTTCACGGCGTCTTTGTCATCACACGGGGAGCGAGCTTTAGCCATTCGTGTACACACACACACACACACACACACACACACACACACACACACACACACACACACACACTGCCTTCACCTTGACTGTAGGCTGACTTAAGATGCAGTATTGATTCAAAGAGGAGCCGCACGCCGCGCTCAAGCGTGTGTGCATGTGTGCGGGTCGTGCAGCGGGCCGTATTCATTCAATGCTGTTTGTGCGCTTGTTTTGGTGCAGGCGTGCGTGCGCTTGCAACCCGGCCTCTCCTCTGGAGACAGTTGCTTGACCCCTCTGCCCTTCAAAGTCATTTGGAATCCATATGCAAGCCTGACCCTGACAGCTGTTTGTTTTTCCTCTCCAGAGGGCAGAAAGGGGGACGGGCGTGGGGCGGATGCGGTAAATGAGTGAGAAAGTGATAGACATCGGGGTTGGACGGAAGAGGAAGGGAAGTGAGACTTGCGCGGGAAAACTTCAGGAGAAGGATGTGGAGGACTGTGGCTGGTTGCCCGCCGTGGTGGTCTCGGTGCTGTTTGGCTTGTTGAGCGCCCGGGACGCACGGGGCAATAAGTGGTGCTCTCAATGACTTCCATTAGTATCCCTCGTAGACCACTAGTTTGAATGTGTTGAAAACTGTGCAGCGGCACGAAGGGAAAGCGGGGCGAGGCAGCGGAGATAAAAGGACATGAGGCTCCGTAAGCGGTCCCTGGGTGTAAATAGATGTTTTTCATGACGAACCAAAAGAAAAAAAGGAAAAACCAATTCAAAGTGTACTGTGGAAGTGTGTCATCGGGGATCAGCGCGGCACAGTTTTTTTTTTAAAGCCTCCGCAGCTGAGCGCGGTGAGGAGGAAAAACCCAGTGGGAGGGAGAGGTTTTGTCTCTTCGTCCGCCTCGGTTGTACGGTTAAGCGGATGAAAAACTGGACACGGAGGAGGAAGGTAAAGGGAGGAGGGAGGACGCTGGGAGATGGTGTCTGGAAAACAATGGAGAACAACAGCGCCGAGCGGGGAAGCGGGAGAAGGGGGGGGGGGGGGGGGTCATAGGTGGAACGAGAGAGGGAGGAGGGAAAGAGAGGGAGAGGAGACTCATGATAAGATAAATGGGCAGAGAGGAGTAGTGTCAAGGGAGAGGTGCTATCCTACTTTTACACTTCTCCTTCTGGGAGCCCCTATTCTCTCCATCTATCGATCATGATGACAGAAAAAAACCCAACTCACGTGTCGTCCCCCCCCACACACACCTTTATTTCCCCCCTCCTCCCTCTCCTACTCTCTCACTCTTCCATATCTCTCTCTGTTTTGTTTTTTTATCTGCGTCGCATTCGTCGTTTTCATTGAGAATTTCAAGGGTGTTTACTGTAAATGAGTGAATAGACTGTACATTCTGCGGGCCTCTCACAGAGAGATTGCTTATTGACTAACAATAACTTGGTTTAAGCATGGACAATTCACTCAGACAATGAGCTCACACACACACACACACACGCACGGCCCGGCTTCAGTGGTCTCCCTTGCGTTGTCACAAGCAATTAATTTGGCCATAACTTGCGTGCATTGATCTGCGTGGCACATGCAGGCACTGTAATCTATCCCGCCTGGTAAAGAGGCAGCATCCATGCCAAGCACTGAACGTATAGCGTACGTACAAACACACACTTTCCAGCTGGCACTCAGTCCACTGTGTCCTGGAAAAACACACGTGCGTGATTTCCAACAGAAGCTCCGCTGATTACTGGGCACATCTTCGTGTCCACTTCACTGTTTTGTTCCTCAAGTGAAATTACTTGAGCACCGTGTTTGTTCATGGACGGACGCGGGAACTTTTGCTGGGCCCTGGGAATTTGGTAATTTACAGTATGTGTGTGTGTGTGTGTGTGTGCTTTTGTGTCGCACAACAGGCTTTTGTGCTTGTTTGTACTGTGCTGTTTACTTACCCATGACAGGTTTGTTGCGGCGCGGCTCGTGTGCATGCTCTTTGTTGATTAAACTCCCCATGGAGGGATTCATCATCTTTAGCAGGCAGAAAGGAGAAAATTACAAGCCCATCAATCCTCCTGTTTGATCTAGCTCTCCCCGTCTTCCTCTGTGTCTTTTGCCTTCTCCGTTCTATAGTGTCCGGGCTTTAATTCACCCGCTTTCTCCTCCTGCAAACCGCCTCAGCTCCTCGTCCTCATCCAGATAGGGATGTTCCGATTGCAGTATCGGAAATGCAGAAAAGAGTGCTCTTATACTGACACCGTGACCAATGTCTGACTGATGAATGAGCGTGTGCAAAGTAAAGAAATTGTATTTTTCTGGTTGAAGCAACAACAATGATTAGATGTGATCATTCCTCTGTGAAATATGTGCAACCAAACCGGTTCTCCTGCCCATGTGGTGACAACGCCAACAGTGGCATTGACATTCATGTTCGTCTCCGTCGGCCCTGTCTGACAGCACCCGTCTCGCATTGTTATTTTTGTCAAAAGCCATCGCATGATCTGGACAAAGTGCCTCGCTGAGCCAGTGAGTGACTTTTGAAAGCTACAGGTTAAAGTCACTGGTTTGTAATAAATGTATGTGTTGCGTCACACACGACATATCAGGCACTGTGTTGTCGAGCCTCACCGTGGCCAGTCGCGGGTTGTGGCAGTTCCACCAGGTTGGCAATCACGGAGAAAGAGGCGGGGATTATAGACTCTCTGAGATGAAAATACTGCCTGGAAAAAGCATCCACATCTGCGAACTTTTTATTTCCGATAGAAGAAGAAAGATCGGAGTCCTGAGAGTCTCCCCATGAATCCCTACCAGAACTAATTGGGTTGTGGACTGAATATTCCGTTTTGTGATTATGTGGTTCTCGAATCTTGTCACGATCGGTGTCATCGTTTGTGGCAGATTGCAAATGAAATTGCTTGATTCTGAACAGTTGGCTGAATTTTTATGTTTTGTTTTGTGCTTTTTTTTCCTTTTTTTTTTTAAGTATAACCAGATAGGTGAATGAAAATTTGGCAGCACAAAAGATGTCCTTAGATGCCATGATTTGATTTGGAGTTTGCTTAGGTTTTTCTGCAATACTCAGAAGGGCGTCTTGAATCTCTAAACAAAAAGTGCCCAATGCTTTGCACTGAGATTTGGAAAGCTGAGTGTTTCAAATTTCTCCCTTCACTTGTTCATTTTTTCCCCTTTTACTTTCTTAAAACAAAAGGTGCGGAGACGTATTGCAGTGGTAAACCTTTTTTTTTTGTCACAAACCTGCAGATGACAAAATGCATGAATGACAATTGTTGTTGCACCACTTTTTGGAAATAATGTTTTGTAATCTGGATGTTATATTGGCTTTGGTCGTCACATGCAGACAAAGGATTGTTGCTGTGTGTTATCTTTTCCGTGACATTATTCATTAGTTATAATAAATTCTCATAAAATTAAGAAAAGTGGGGTCAAAAGAAGTCTTTATATTATTTTAAATGATGTATGCATTTTACATAAATCATCAAATAATATTTTGGCAGTTGGGACAATTTGTCCTTAAGTCATACTTATAACATAAACACGACCGGGTAGGTCAGAAGATCGATTTCATTATCTGTTAATATTAGATCAAACATATTTTAAGATTTTATTTTATATGTTCAGCTCTGGTCATGAAACAGCTGTGGACTTGTCAATCAGTCCGTTTCTTCGTGTCCGTGCGTGCCGCACTGACCTGCTCTTGACAATGCACCTTGTCAAAAAAAGGACATTTGTGAGTCGTCTCAGAGACGTAAAGGTCAAGATGTGAGAGTCCCCACTGAGGAGAACTCTGTGCAACCAGGGTGGCTCCTGACACTTCCCACTGCGAGGCGATAACCTCTCACTTCTCTTTCATTTCACCAAATCCCGTCTTTTGGCATCGCACGAAATGCAACCCATCTGTGTGTCTGCGCCTGCCCGCTCAAGTCAAGAAGTCAAATTAAGCGCGGAGATGAAGGCCATTTGATGTAGTTTTGCTCGGGTGGTGCAAATGTTCAAAAAAGCCCTTATGAATTTCTGAGCTCCTCAAAAATTAGTGAAAGCACTCAATCCTCCTTGCATCAACCATAAATCCAGCCCCAATCCCCTCTTTTGCTTTTCAAATCAGCTTTTACAAACACCCTCCACTGCTCCGTCCAGCCATCCATCTTGCCATCCTCTCAAAATACAAGATTCAAATGATTTCAGCGGCATACAGAATAGATATTATGCCCATAATAAGTTGTCTGGAACACGTAGCTGTACCAGTACAGTGTGTACTCTTTACAGACTCTGTGTTGACACGTATTCTACTTTTTTTAAACAGCACCATTATATAGATGTTGCCGTACTGAGCGGGACTTTTCCTTCTTGTTGTCACATCAGCCACATTATAAGGCATGTGTGTGGCTATAGCTTTGTTTTCCACTGTTGTTAAATTCAACTGTGTGAAAAGCCTCCAAAGTGACTTTTGGGAAAAGAAAAACATCTGCTAAATGGTCACATCCTGCTCTCGGAACCATAGCTGAACCAGGCTTTACCTGGTGTGTGCCTTTTGCGCTTGTGTGTGTGTGTGTGTGTGTGTGTGTGTGTGTGTGTGCGGCAGTGCAGTTACCCTGGCTATACCCCTCTGTGCTTCCCAATGTCCTGTCTCTGAAGAGCTATGACCATTAAGCAGCTGTTCACTTCTAAAGCCACAGAAAAAAGAAGGAAAAAAAAAATGAGAGGGCTGCGAGAATGCAAATGAGTCTCGGTATGCGCCAAAACTTGTCCGGAGGGACAGACTGTTAGGTTAGGGACACACACAGGCGCACGCGGTACAGTGCACGCACTGGCCGCCGCACGCATGCACACACGTGTGCACGCATGCACACACGTGCAGCTGGGTTAGACTCCCTATTATGTAGTGCAAGGATTCTCCGGAGTATCAAGTGATCTTGCTGTAACTACACTTCTCTTGGAATTGGAAAGCGGAGGCTTTGGAGTCCAATACATCTGATTAAGCCGACTCCAGGTAGAGACCTCGACTGTAACCACCTGTCTCAAGCAGCACTCTCCTGTTGTGTGTTGCAGTTTGATGTAGTGCCCCCCGTCTTTTGCACCGTAATTGTTTGGTACACAGTCCATTAGGGTGTGAGCGTTATTACAGAGGATGAGGGTTTCACCAAAACAAGGGCATTGTTCTGAGGACACTTCAATTTTTTGTGTTCCCGCAGCGGGTCCTTTGTGTAGCTGTCCATGGTGCTGAAAGTGGTCTTCAAGGTGAGGGGAGGACAGTGTGTGTTTGTGTGTGTGTGCTTTTTTGCGTGTGTACTGTGCTTTTACTTAAGAACAAAAAAGTAAAGCGCGCGCTCTGTTGATCTCCACGGGTTCGAATAAGTCTCAAAAATCAAAGAAACGACTAAACAATGGCTTTAAGCGTGGTTTCAGATGCTTACCTCTTTTCTTCCCAGAGAGACATGTCCCGTGTAAGGCAGAGTCAGCCCTTATGTAATGAGAATATATGGTGAAGAGTGTATATATAAAGCATCAATGTTATTCTTTTATCCGTGCACAAGGTTTATCTATACTCAGATTTACAGCCGGCTGACAGTACTCCGTTTGCCCTGTGAGTGAAAGAAAGTGTGATGTCTTTGTGTACGTGCGCGCGCGCGCGTCGACTTCTGTGTGTACAGGCGCGAGTGCACGTGCTCCTTGTGATCCATCCCTAATCAGAGCTTAACCTTATTAATCACATTAGCGCGCGGAGGTTGGGCCCTGGCGACACTCGCACATGCTCGCGGAGACACATGGACACACACACACACACACACACACACACACACACACACACACACACACACTCAGGCATGCGCACACAGGCAGAAGCATGTCAATCTGTCATTAGTTAATAGCTCATTAGCACAAGGTGATTAATTACTCTGGCAGGGCGTGGGGATGACAAGAACGGGGGGGGGGGGGGGGTGCGGTAAAGGAGGAAGGGAAAGGACCGTGGAGACGACAAGGCTTTCCGCTGGGGGGGAAAGAGCGAGAGTTGTGGGGGCGGGGGTGGTAGTGGGGTAGTGGCGAGAAACTGGTAACCTCCCCTCGCTTTCGTGGTCGAACAGTTTCAGTTCTGTCAATTTCTCGGATCCCGAAGTCGACTGCAAAGGCCGTTCGCGTGTGTGCGTGTGCCGTCCGCCTCCTCCTGGAGCTGTTCTGCCTGGCTGTGTTTTTTGTTTTTTTTCTCTCCCTTTTTTTTCTCTGCGTCTCCAGGGGATCAGCTGTAAAGGTTAACTAGTCTTTTCTTAAGCTTTCTGCCTCATGACAAATGACCGTGTTCAACCCATGAGGGCACCTTATAGCGCACCCCCCCCCCCCACACACACACAACCGTGCTCCCTTAGTGTTTCAGGTCAGGAGGCAGGTGGAAGGAGGAGAAACAAGGAGTGGTGTGTGGATGGGAACAGGCGAAGTTAAGGCGGAAAGAGCAAACGTGTCACCGAGGAGAAGAAAGGAAGTGTGAGGCGAAATAACACGGGAAATAAAATAATAAAAAAACTAAATTACGTACCAGGCTTGTATAAATCCACAGCTTGCAATTCAAACTCCCTAGTGTGAGTTTTAGAATCCCAAAACTAAGCTTATAATGTACTTGTGAGAGAGAGAAAGAAAGAAAGGAAGGAAGGAAGGAAGGAAGGAAGGAAGAGGGATCTGCATAATCAGCCTAATGCGCAGAGGTATTGCTTCATCTCATACCATTACATGATCCTTGCTCACATTAGCTCGTATGACCTTTCCCTCTCTGCGCTCTTTCTTGTGTCTTTCAGACATTCTCATTCTCTGTACAGCCTTTGTGTTCGACCTCATGTCATCCATACAGAAGTACAGCAGGTCGAAGGGACTCTCCTGTGAATCACACCCGGCGGGAGCCTCCGCGAGGCCCACGCACAGACCCTAATATATATGGTTATACAGATATGCCAGGTATAATGACGTTGAATGGCATTGATAAATAACCCGCGTGAGAAAATATAATGCTTTGCCTTCACGTGTGCGCGTATGTATATGTGCAAAGGGCCCGTGCGAGGGTGCCTCTGCGCGTACGTGTGCATGATGGAGTATTACAAGGTGTTGTCAAGAAAAGCAATTTGTTTCTGTCTGAGATGGGTTTTTTATCATGACAAATCGACGGGAAGCTCGTCAAGAAATCCTGCGACTCCGCCTGCGCACGCGCCGATTCCACCCGGGCCGCACTCGCAGCCTAAATATGATGAAGTCATAGCCGCAAACCACCGCCACCCTCCACCGTAAAAAAAAAACAACAAAACCCTCTGCTGTGAATCGAGTCTCAACACCTGTGTGAGCACCAAGGGAGAGTACCTGCCCGTGTGTGCACACCCTCTTAAATCTGCGCCCACGTGTGTGAGCACGTGCAATGCTGTATGTGTATACTGTATGCGTGTGCCGTGGCGCATATAGTTGTGCATCTGTGGCTCGTTGAGAATAATAGATGGCGTCTGAGAATGTCACATGAAGAGGTAGAAAATGAGGCTGACAGCGGTCCCCTGGAGTGGTGACTCAGGGGTTGGCCTTTACCGCCCATCTCATCCTCCCTCTCCACTGTACAGCGAACACTGCACAAACCTGCTTCATGGCAGCGATAGCTTGTGTCTGTGTGTGTGTGTGTGTGTGTGTGTGTGTGTGTGTGTGTGTGTGTGTGTGTGTCTGTGTGTGTGTGTGTGTGTGTGTGTGTGTGTGTGTGTGTGTGTGTGTGTGTGTGTGTGTGTGTGTGTGTGTCTGTGTGTGTGTGTGTGTCTGTGTGTGTGTGTGTGTGTACTATTCTATTTTCAGGTTCAGTTCTTGTATTTGTGTGTCCTCATTCTTTTGCCTTTGGCTTCAGCCGGCAAACTCCGACATTAAACCGTTTCTACCAACTATCTGAAAAATCTCAACGACGTTGAATCATCTCCGATTAGTTGATGAGCACCTTTGATCTGCACAACGTCGGGCGACCCACGTCACTCCGACTGCGTTAATGTCATGATGTGACGCTGAGCTGCGGACGACCTCGGCGTGTCAGCCGATAAGTGACAAGATGTCTGCCCTCTGCTGGGCACCATGAGAAGCTTCACTCACCTGGTGATCTGCCACCTGAGCCGGGGGGGTTGGCGTCTGTGGGGGGACAGAGAAGGAGACGTGCCTCTCTGTTGTAACTAGCTTCATTTATCTAGTGTGAGTCCCTGTCCTCTGTACAAGAGTATGAATCACTGATCTAACAAACCGAGAATATTTCTCCAATATATATGTGTCATTTTAGGATTCCGAAAAAGGTGTTTGGTGCATGAGGTTGGTGTTTGGTTAGGGTTAAACGTCCTCCTGCACCGTTTGACATTGTTCTTCTCCTATTTAGGGACATTATGTGAACGCGAGCACGCCCATGTGACATCTGACATATTACTGGCTTCATCGCCGCAGTGTCCTCTGCCCTTCCTCCCTCCATCCTCGCTGTCTGCTTCGCCGGCGTCTCTCCTCTCCCTTTTACCCCCCACCCTGTCTTCCCCTTCCCTTCCACCTTGCCTCATCCTTTTTCCGCTCCTCTCGCGAAAACCGTTCCCTCGTGTCTCCCATGTCTCATTTTCTCCTTTCTCTCTCTCTCTCTCTCTCTCTCTCTCTCCCCTTCGCCTTTGATGTGCATGCTTTGTCACATTTCCATGATTCTGTCACTCTTTCACTCTCTAGCGCTCATGGGCTCAATTGCGTGCTCCCAGCCTCGTTGCCACCTCCTCCTTCTCCTCCTCCCCTCTTTTTTTTTCTACCACTACGCTGTCCCTCGTTCACTGTTTCACCCCTAACCCTTTTTTCTCTCTCCCCTTGGCTCATTCGTTAGCTCCCGCCGTCATCCTTCCTCCCCCTCCATCTCGGTGGTGCGTCGCTGCTGGTTGAGAGAGAGAGAGAGAGAGAGAGAGAGTGTGCATGTGTGTGTGTCGCGGCTGCTCTCAGTCTCAGCTGTGGGCAGATGGAGGATGGAGCCGCAGTCACATCTCTCCTTCTTTTCTGCTCTGCCTGCCACAGGCTGAAAGGCACGCTCCTTTTCACTCTCAGTGTCTCCTCATCCATCCGCTCCCCGATGCCAGAGCCGGCCTTGATCTGTGACGGATCGGGCAAAAAAGAGGACTAAGGACCAGAAACAGGAGGGAGACAAAAAAGACCTGCAGCATCCTGGGAGAAAAGCTGTGCAGGGCATTGCGCTCCTCCTTTTCCCCTCCGGTGTTTCGGCGTGTGGCATTCCTTTCTCTCCTCGCAACAGCTACACGTGTGCGAGTGTGTCGATCCACACTGCGCAAGTGTGTGAATGTGCGCGCGTGTCTTTTCGGGCTCCGGCTCCGTCACTCTCTCTCTCGCTCTCGCACACGCTCGCCCCGCGCCGTGCTCCGGCGCTCAGCTAACGGATTGTGCTTCACAGAGCTCAGTGCGAACAGGCGGAGAGGGGAGAAGAAAGGGAAACAAGGGTGAAGAGGAGCGAGGAGCGCGACGGAGAGACGGCACACAGCGAGGACTTTGACGAAAGGGAGAAAACGACCGGGCGCAAAAGATTGAGAATCAAGAAAAGAGGACTCTGAAGGGAGCAGAGAGGAGTGCAGCGTGGAGGAGAGGAGATACGGGTCGAGGGTTAATCAGAAAGAGAGACAAGTACGGAGCGATGCATCACTCAGGCAACACTGGAAGAACCAAGACCCTCTCTCATGAGACAGGTAAGACCCTCGGATGGTCCTTTGTCATCACAGTGGTCAGAGGAACAAAAGAGTCTCGCTGTAACTTGACTGTGGCCAATCCCTGCGGTTCTTCTGCTGTGGATAGATGCACACACACACACACACACGCGCTCAGAAACGGAAAACCAAAGTAGCACACAGCTTTTTAAAAAAAACAAAAATGTTCGACCTTTACATCTTGGATTTGAATGCCTGTGCTGCAATGTAGGTTAGAGACGCGTACGGTGGCTTGTGTGTCTGTGTGTCTGTGTGTGTGTGTGTGTGTGTGTGTGTGTGTGTGTGTGTGTACACGGCGGAGGCGGTGATCAAACGGCATACATCTGAATAGAACTTGGCTTTGATGCGTGCTTGAAGTTATGATTGGCATCCGCGAAACGCCAGTATGTGGGGTTTTTGAATCTGCGCGTGTGCCCCCCGTGTGTGTGTGTGTGTGTGTGTTGGTGTGTGTGTGTGTGTGTGTGCTTTTTTTTTGGTCATTGATTTGAAGTCGGTGAGCATGCGAGCGCAGCCCCGTGTGTCAGCCCCCAAGCTTTCTGGTGAGCGCGTTCCAATTGATGGTAATTACAGTGATTGACAGGCAGCTGGTGGCTGGAAATGGATGGGACACGGGCTGTCCCGTTCCACATCAATACATCATTTATTCATGTGTGTGTTCCTCAATATGTACGAGGGGTTATTTTCGAGGTATTTACTTTTTCTGATGTGGCTTTTAATTTTAAAAGCCCAACTGATCCGTCTGATTTGTCCATACGTGGATGGGGCAGGGTTATGTTTTGCGTGGCTGTTTGACCTCGGGGGGGGGTTAAAGGTTAAGTGTGTCCACAGTATGTCTCTGCGTCTGTGTCCTTGTGTGTGTGTGTGTGTTCTTGTTCGTGTGCGAGTCGTATAATAGTTGTTTTGTTGCTTTGTGGGTGTGAGGGGATTGCTAGCACTCGTCAGGCTAATCCAACAGTTCCGACCGACAATCGCAACGTGGCACACACCCCCTCTCGGGCAGCGCCGACACATCTGCCTCCTGTCTGGACAAACACTATGAATTTACAAGCTGGACAGGCGGAGAAAGGGGTTGTGGTTATTGTTTTTTTTTCCCTCTAAATAATAAAGGCAACGTTGTCTAAAGAAATTCAGTCCTTTCACAAGCTCACACATACCAGATCCCTGAAACGCCCACGTGCAATACACACTTGCACAAAGACACACACACACACACACACACACATCTGTTACACGGATCCGGCCCAGCGGTGGATAAATGTGCCTTTCTGATTGCTGCCACAGACGGGACGTGATTGGCATGGCAGACCAGGGAATTAGCCACGGTTTCCATGGTGACTAATTAGGAGGGTCTTGACTGGTGGGTTTATGAAGACAGATGACAGATCGGCGGGTTCACTTCCTGATTTACCGAGCGGGTGGTCCCATTGGCCGGAGAGACCGCCCGCCGCCTGAGACAGTCGAGACCCTCCGCGAGCCCCCTCGCGCGCCTTTCAGCTGTCACCAAACACGCAAAAATATGAAAGGAAATGGGAAATCGTGGGATTCATTTCCACGCTGAACTCCGGAACATTGCTGTGAGTTTTTTGGGGAACGTGGGGAACACACACACACACGTACACACACACACACGTCTACGCGAGCTGATTTGCTCAATAGCACCGATGGACGTCTGGTGTTTGTCCACACAGTACTAGCCGGCCGTAAACACCACATTTGCTGTGCTATAAGGTCGAACCCGCTCTCGGCGTGTGCGTACGTAGAGACTCATTCACCTTTATGCGAGAATAAACAAGTCAGACGCTCACACACACACACACAGACACTCACGCTGATTATGTAGCTATAGGGCATGTGAGAGAAAAATAGGTGTGATTGGGTCCATCTGTGGCAGAGGGAGAGAGAGGGAGAGAGGGAGGGAGAGACGAAGAGAGCTCCATCTGTGGACACCTGCCCTTCCTCCGGGCTACCGTCCCTCTCTCTGCGAACTGCCAACAAGATCTGTGGTCGCACAGGTGCGCGTGTGTCTGTGTGTTTTTCCTCCCCCCTCTAATCCAAGGATGGTCTTTGGTTGTTTTTTGTGCCGTTGTTTTTTTTTTTTTCTTTTTTCGGAACATCTAAATCGTATATTTGAAGAATTCCACCCGGAGTCCACACGCAATGGCAAAAAGAGAAATCTGACGAGTTCTCGCCGAAATCCTGCGTGGAACGTTCCCCTTCGTCGTCCATTCTGTTGTTTAACATTAGGCCAGGAGCTCTGCGTCGGTAATTCGACTTTGTTGTGTCTGCGGTTATTACTACTTTTTCACGGGAGGTGTTCTTGATAAGCCTCCGAGTCTGAGGCTTAGACGGTAAAAGCCACGGAGGTTTACATGAATAACAATTTCTTTTAGATTTTGTGCACTCTTGTTTATGGGTTTGTCCATTGCGGACGTCCTTAGTGTTGCTGCACCTTTTGCTTTTCCCGCGCAAGGTATGACAAATCATATAGCATGTATTAATGATTGTTTTTTCTTTTAGTTATGTTCTGTGCTCATGCTCAATGGCGCACTGTTATTTCTTTCTTTCTCTTTTGCTGTCTTTATTCCCCTTTTTTTCTTTCTTTCTTTTTTTTTTTTTTACAACAAATAACACACTGCTACTACCAGGTGATACTCACAGTACTATAAATAATTGAGGCTTTTGGACAAGCAGCCCGGCCTACAACACAATGTTGGACACCTTAAAAACACACACTGCCAGAGAAATTGGAGTTGCAGGTGGAAGAGAGTGAGCCTTCCCCTCCATTTCATTTAGCTATCCGTCCTGGTGTTCTCTCTCTCTCCATCTCTCTCTCTCCCTCAGTCAGGCACCAGCTCCATCTAATGGCCTCTACAGGTACTGAGGCAAAACACACACACACACACACACACACACATCCAGACACAGGCTGACAGGCACACACACCCGCTTTGATTAAAATGGCTCAAGCACGATTCCATTTCAGCGCGACGAGCGAGGTAGTTAGAAAAGCCACTGAGATAATGGCCGTGATTTTTTGGGGGGGTCGGGTACTATTTATCGGGCCCTAACCCATCGACTCAGAGCGGAGGAGAGGACACAAAGCGAGAGGTGATTGGAAGAGGCACAGAGTGGGAGAGAGAGAGACAGAGACAGAGAAAATAGCCAAGCGATTGAAGAAGACATGCGTGTCACACATTAACAAATAAGCATGTGTGGGAACAGATGGTAATAAAGTTCTCTGTTACAAGACTAGTGGCTCACACACACACACACACACACACGCCAACACACGCAGACCCACACATGCACAGCTTGATTACGCAGAGTATCGGGCCATGAGTCATTAAGACTTTGCCTCAGCGAAGCTGACTCGAAAGTGAGCAACGACAGACATCTATACAAAGGCCGGTCAATAGTAGTCATCTCTTCCTCCCTCCCCGTCTTTACTCTGTCCATCTGTCTCTGTCCCCCCCATCTCTCCCTCTCAATGTTTCCTACTATTTTGGCCTCTTCACCGACTCCTCTGTTCTCTCCACCCACTGCCTCTCTCCTCCGCTTCTCCTCCGTCGTCTTTCTTTGCCTCACTTTGTCCATTCCACTCTCTGGTCCCCACCTGCTTTGGGAAAAATGATTTTTTCCTCTGCTTTCAGTTTTCCATCCAGTGCTCTTCAAGAGCGTGTGTGTGTGTGTGTGTGTGTGTGTGTGTGTGTGTGTGTGTGTGTGTGTGTGTGTGTGTGTGTGTGTGTGTGTGTGTGTGTGTGTGTGTGTGTGTGTGTGTGTGTGTGTGTGTGTGTGTGTGTGTGTGTGTGTGTGTGTGTGTGTGTGTGTGTGTGTGTGTGTGTGTGTGTGTCTGTGTGTCTGTGTGTCGATGTGTGAGGGCAATGTGTCCTCAATCACAGTGAAAGCATTTGTTTCCCTCAACCAGTGGAGATAGATTATGTATTTCACTCCTTTTCCCCTTGCATTGGGTCTCTTTTTTTTTCTCTCCTTCCTCCATCACACGATTTGTCCTCCTCCCTACTCAAGGTCAGTTGGAAGATTGCTTTCAGCCCCCTGTGTCCTCCCCGACGCACCATGCTTTATTGTGTGTACGGCCATCAGCGCCTGGGTGTTTGTGTATAATACGCACGGCTGTGTCTGCGTGTTTGAAACATTGGAAAAGGGGGGTTGTGTTTTTTGTATTGTTCAATCTGTCCCATCCCTCATCTCGTAAGCGTGTATAAGAGTGTGTGTGTGTGTGTGTGTGTGTGTGTGTGTGTGTGTGTGTGTGTGTGTGTGTGTGTGTGTGTGTGTGTGTGTGTGTGTGTGTGTGTGTGTGTGTGACGTTGATGGAAAAGCAGTCAGCAGGCAGTCAATCTCAGATTTGGAGTCAGTTTTGAAGAAGAGGAAATGAAAAAAGAAATCGTTAAGATTAACACGGCAGATTTTGGCGTGTTGGGAGCTGTTTTTCTTTTATTGAACGAACTTAAAATGTGAAATGTTTCAACATGGTTTCCTCCGAAATTTTCAAAGATGCCTTTTTTTATGTAAATATTTCATGCGTTTATTGATTTCTAGACTGTGTGTGTCTGCTCTAGAGCGTGTGGCTGTTTTTTTTGCATGGACGGTTGGAGGTATTAATTTTCACAGTGGTGATTTGGGTGAGTAAAGGGCTGGCAAGTTAACTGGTGTTCACAGCACTGTGTGTGTGTGTGTGTGTGTGTGTGTGTGTGTGTGTGTGTGTGTGTGTGTGTGTGTGTGTGTGTGTGTGTGTGTGTGTGTGTGTGTGTGTGTGTGTGTGTGTGTGTGTGTGTGTGTGTGTGTGTGTGTGTGTGTGTGTGTGTTCAGCGAGCTGGCTGGTTTTCTGCTTCACTACCCTGGCTGCTCACCCATGTGTACCATCTGCATGTGGCGCTGCCATGTGTGTCACCTATACCCCGACACATCCCACTCCTCTCATATCTCCCAGGCTTCGCTCCGTCCACACCTGACGCTGTCTGATCGTCCTCTCTGTCGTTTTTGTGCCTTCACTTTAAAAAGCTCCCTTCTGAAAAAGGGAAAAAGGAAACCACACAATGAAGTTCATTTAAATCCTTACACATACTTTACACTGCATATTAACAGAGAGGAGGAAGGTTATTTTACATTGTTATTCATTACCTTCATTCACCTTTTTTTTTAAATTTTCCTCTAAGTGAGAAACTGTCATACCCGCAATCAGTGCGAGTGTGCGGGATGCAGTATTATCCCATTTGTTATCTATGCAACGCCAACACTCTTAAGTGATCGATCCGTGCCAGAGTTAACTACGTGACAGATGAAAGTGTCGCAATTACAGTCATGCTGAAGTGACAAATTGATCCCAGCATTTCTGCTGGAGAGGAGTTTTTGTCTTAGAGGTGCCATCCTTCATCTACGCGGCCTCATTATACCTTCTGGGGAAGCGGCGACAGCAGTGACTCATTGACTCATCACACCGTTGTTTGTAAACTTGAAACCCGACTAACCATTCCCCATTCCATTCCTCATCATATCTAATGTTCCCCATTTCTCTGCTATCTCTGCCTGCGCGCCGCTACTTCCTCCCGTCCATGTTTCCTTCCCAGCACCTCCCTTCGTCTTTAATATCCTTCTCCCCAAAGCACGGGCTCCAGCTTCCTGAACTCTTCACCCCGTCCTTTTGTTCCGTCTCCTGCATCTCTTTCCTCCCTTCTCCCGAACACTCTCCTCGGGTCCTGCGATATTAACATAAGAAAGGGAGGGGAGGCTACCTTTTCTCCAGCCCAGACTGTGACTCACACTGCCCCGCCAGCTACTGCCGGCCTCCCTGGCTGTCTCGCTGCGACAGATGTGAAAGCGACTTTTAAGAGATGAGGGTGAGGACAGATTTTTTTTTCTTTCATTGGATAGTTGCATGCGGCGGTTTCAGGGAGCCACTCCTGTTGAAGACTCTCAGGTGGTGTGCTCCGCGGCTTCTGCTGGAAAAAAAGTAGGTCAAATTTAGGATTGTTTCACGAGCACAGAGAGGGAATTGTTTCTGATAAGCAATGGTGGAAATTAGGTCTGACTTGTATAAGCAGGAGCTGCTCTCAGGCAATTATGTCTGCCTATGTTGTATCAGGGGTATTTCTGAAAACAGTGATTCCCAACCAGGGGTACCCTGCAGTTGCCACGGGGTACACGGGGTGATTGTGAAACAGCTCATCAAATTATAAAGAATAATAATTACAAACTGATCAGAAAAAAAATCCATGCATTAAATGCATTGATGCATTAAAGTAATGAGGAAATGGTTCAGAGAGTTAGTTATAGTTGGCTAAAAATAATCGATAAAATGGATACACACATGAAAGAGCTAAAACTCATTGATGAATGTTGCCTAAGATAGCCAGCCGACCTAATAGATAGCCATAGGCTAATAGCAAATGATAAATGATGGGATAGCTTAAATATGGTTAATCAGTTATATTGAATTGTTAAGTAAATGTAGCGAAACAGGCTAGGGGATATTTTACAAAAACATTAAACACCTGCACTAGTTTGCTTAAGCATAACTGGTTGTAATAAAGATACATTTACGAATACATACGGTATATTTGTAAAAAAAAAAATGACAATGCCGAGCCAAACACCGAGAGTCCCATTGTATGAATATGTTTCTGTGTCATATAATTAAGAGTTAAATAATTTTCGAGAAATCTGATTGTGTAGATGAAGGAATACTTGAGTTAACTAGCATGCAAAGGTTGGGAACCACTGCCGTATTGTCGTCTCCTATGTCCATTCCCTTAGTGAAGTGCTTTCGCGTTTCTTTTTAAGAAAGATATATCGAGTACACGTGTCCTTTAAATCACAGGAAGGACTCCAAGCCCCGTCTTCATGCAGACAGTAATACATTATAGAGTTAGTTTTATTACTTTCAAATTACTCTGATGAACACGCTGAAATGACTCCTGAAGAAAAAGGTGCATTAGCTGTCCATCATTTTTGTGAGGTGGATGACGCGTTCAACTAAAATGTTTTTTTTATTTTATTTTCCCCTCAATTAACTCAGTGTTATGTGCTTCCACGGAGACGATTAAACGGAGATACATCACAGTTTCTTTTTATTCTTGCCTATAGGTCTATTTACAGCTTTTTACTAGTAGTAGTTGTAAATTCTACAGTATAGAATAGACTTGTAAAAAAGTCACTGTACAGTAGTTGTGATGCATGAATAAGCCATTATTGTTTTTGTAACTTGATACATAAGCTATAGTTAGAAAAAAATTACTCAACAAAATGATCAACCTCCAGCAAATGTGTTTCATCCTGAGTCACGGGTTTAAAACACACACACACAAACACACACACGCACACACACACACACACACACACACGCACACACACCAGACAGTGGCTCCAGCTACCGCACTAAACAGAAGGTGTGTTTTGAGACGGGTCGTCGTGACCTTGCCCTAAGGACGATGACAAAGTGAAACTTGGTCTCTGCATGTGTGTGTGTGTGTGTGTGTGTGTGTGTGTGTGTGTGTGTGTGTGTTTGTGTGTTTGTGCTTGTCCTGTACATGTATGTATGTGTGTGTGTGTTGCTAATGACCAGTGCTTAAGGGGGAGATGACGGGAGATGGGCCGTGGGGCAGAGGGGGGCAGTGAAATGATTCCATCGATCATTCTTGATCACCCAAACTATGTTACATGGCACACTCATCAGTCTTCCATGTGTGTGTGTGTCTCTCCCGCTCTCTCTCCTCTTCTCTTTTTGCCTCCCACGTTGACATACATTGTGACTCTCACCTCTTGTCTCTTTCTCTCTCTCTCTCTCTCTCTTCATGTGCGTGTGCGTGTGCGCGCGCAAGCATGTGGGCTTTCAGACTGATTCTGCAGTGATGGGACTGGCAGAATGCCAACCCTTGCGCAGTTCCATTTGCATCGCTGAGGCCGGCTGTAGATTGCTATTGATTGACTATGGCCTCTATTCATTGGCTATTCAACTAGGAGCATTCACACTCACACACACTTTTGCAGCAGAATAGCTCCAGAGTTGGTGAAACGAGACACACTAAAGTGTTTTGAGGAGGCCTCATTGTTTGTCTGGGTTTTATGGGAGAAATTATAGAAAGCTTTTGTTGTATCCATTTAACTTCTAATGTGACGGACAACTGGTTAAATATGTCATTATTTTTCCATTTTCCAAAGAATTAATTTGTCATTTGAGGATGTCCTGAGATGACTCACTGACTTTGGCACAAGGCCATTATGCTTCATGCTTCGGAGATATAGAAATAAAGGCGTCTCGAGGGGTTTGAGCTTTGATTGGTCGTTCGAGTGGCCTTTGCTCACTGTGGGCACTTGTTGGCTTTGACAGGGACTTGAGGACGACGAGCTGGTCGATGGCTGAGCTTTGGGTTTTAAACAAATCAATGCCAAGGGACTAGACCCCGGAGCCACTTCTTAATGATAGCCACTGCTCAGAGGTCTCCATACCCCCCCCCCCCCCCCCCCCCCCCCCACGTCTGATTCCGTCTCGATCCCTCAGACTGTTTTTATTTTCTATCCATCTCACCCCTTTGCCCTCCGCCCACTAGAGAACGCGCACCCATGCACACACATGCCTCCGTTTTGCTTTGTGTTTTTTTCCACCAGATATTCTTAGACCAATGTCAGACCCCGGAGTGACGGTTCCTCTGCTTGTCCAATCCCAAAGTGTCATGTTTCAGGCACAGAATGTCTTCAATATTGATAATACCCATTTACTATTTGCATGAAAATATTCTGTACATGCAGATGTGTGCAATCTCCCCAACAGCTGCCTCTATTGTTTAATAGTGTGTGTGTGCACATGTATAGATGCTGGTGCATGCGCCCGTGCGTGTGTGTCTGTCTGTCTGTGTGTGTGTGTGTGTGTGTGTGTGTGTGTGTGTGTGTGTGTGTGTGTGTGTGTGTGTGTGTGTGTGTGTGAGAACACGTCTAGGGGATTAGGGATGTAATGCAGGATTATCCAGCAGGTAGACTTGCCACTTCTTCTGCTGAGGAAGAGATGGAGAGGCAGAGAAGAGAAAGTGCCAGGGTATGGGCGGGTTAGGGAAGGGAAGGGAAAAGAAAAAGAAATCAAATTTATTTATATCGCTTAAGTCACACGCTGAGGCAGTCTTGAAGCATTTCATAGTCAAGAAATGCTACGACAAGAATTAAAACTAAAGAAATATTTGCACAGGGAACAATTGGGAAAGGGTGTTTTTAAAGTCATTCACGTAATCAGAAAGAAAATATTATACATCTATACACACATGGAATTTTGCACCTCCAGATCCTCTGGTAATTTGTTCCACAAGCGCATAGTAACTACATTAAGATCCACTAATCTCTCTGTTCTCACTCCAGGAACAGCAAACAAACCAGCTCCAGATGATCTAAGAGCTCAAGTAGTTTCACATTGTACAAGCGAGTCGTCCCTGTATCTTGGGGCGGAGCCGTTTAATGATTTAAAGAAGAGACGTAAGATTTTTCTTTCTACCCTGTGACATGCTGGATAAACACAAGGTCTGACAACCTAGTGTAGAAGAAGGACAAGAATACAAAGATGCAACTTCGTTGGCGTCTGAGGGAAAGAAAGGTGCGTGATGAGTAGGGGGGAGATAAGGAGAACATGAGGGGGTGAAAGAGTACAAGAGGAGTGGGGGGATAATGGTTTTGTATTGTTCAGGTGAACCGAAAACTATTCAAATTTCAGATCCAGTAATGAGAACAAATCACTCCTGCAACCTGTGTATCCTCAAAGTTTGCGTCCGCAAATCTGCCTTTGCTGTTTTCTGTCGGAGTTCTCATCCCGTAACTGAACACATCGCTGCTCGAGATAATGGCACGTGTTCGAATGTAATGAGACTTGAGTCGTTGCCACCGCGCCGTTCAAAGTGGTTTTTATTTAGTGCTGCTTGCTGCGTCAAGGTCCCCGCTGCCTCCGCTCAACCAACAAATGGCGGGAGTTAAATAAAACATACGTCGTGAGAGCAATGTGAGCAAAGTGTTCCCCGGTTTGCAGGCCACATGAAGTGACGGAGGTGATGTCATTCACGCACACACACGCGCACGCACACACACACGCTTTCTTTGACATCCAGAGGGAGGGCAGGGTCTGTCTGTACCATTTTGTAATTGTTTTGGACTAATCCTGGTGTTAATATGTCTGTCACAGCGGGGGGGGGGGGCCTTCACGCTTAGCAGTCACCATGGATTTGTTTAATTATGTTTGTCTGTATGTGCGGCTTCCATTTTTGTTTAGGAAAGAGACGTGGGGGTGTTTGAGTAATCCACCTACTCGGGATGACTGGAAAGCGCACGTGTGTGGTGTAATGAATTTGGGAAGGAAATAAGCGAAGATGAGAGGGAGCGAAAAAGACAAGGAGGCTTAGAGAGCATCTGTGCATATAGACACAATTCTCGCACGGAGCCGAGGTATACAAACACACATCCAGCGAGTGAACCCTTGGCAGTTCTTCTCCAGTCTGTTTGGAGAAGTGTCTCGCGGGAGGCTATGGGACTGTGGCAGTGTTTCACCCGCTCAGACGCACGCTGGTTCGCAGCGAGAGAGGAGAAAAGGGAAGAGACAGACCGAGGAGACGGCGGGAGGAGTGCTTCTCCTCAAACGCACTCCGGCTCGTCTCATCCCTATCTCTTCGGTCTCTCGCCGCTCTCGCTGCAGACACAGACAAGGGAGCGCGCCGAGAACAGGTCGCGGTTGTTTACAGCCGCACGTTTCTTTTCTCTCCCTCTTCCCTTTCCCCCTGGCGCTCGCGCGCTCATATCGCGCTCTATCATACTCGCACCGACTCGGTGAGATTGAAGAGGCACACTGGGGACACGGCGAGGATATTACCCGGGCTGCATCGGCATTGGACAGGAGGCGCGTCGTTTCATTTTGCCGCGGCCTCAATTAGAACAGCCGGTCAGCGGGAGAGGACTTCGGCAGCCGGAGCCTGAACGCATCCTCGAGAATGTTTTTTAAAAAAAAAGCCCCAGAGCATCTCTCTGGCTCAGCGGTTGGCCGCGTGACCCGATCAAGGCCGCACAAATTTGAAGCACCACTTGGCAATTTCAGGGCCGGCAAACTCATCTTGGAGAACAAACAGACAATACAAGCAAAATAAGACGTGGAATACATAAAGTGGGAAATCAAAACGCGGCAGAGTGACGGCCGGGTGAAACACATCGAGGGGGTGGGCGGGGTTTCCAAGGCTCACTTAAAAAAGCATCTCATTTGAATGTTTCTGCGTTTTTTTCCCCCAGCCTCAGCCAGCGGCAAGCCCACGAACGCCTCTTGTTTTTCTTGAAACAACAGATACAAACTCACACATGCGAGGGAAACATGAATAAAAAAAATGACAGTGGCACCGAGCAATCCCACTCAAAAACGGTGCTGTGATGCTGCCAATCTCTGAATGCTATTGTGTTGTTTGGCTCCTATACAATCCGGCCTAAACCCTGCGATTTCCTAGTGGAGGGCAGGTATGTGGACGAGGTGCAGCACACAGCCACATCCCTTATTCCCCGTCAACCCCTCTCCCTTCACTAATTTCTCCAGGCCTTCCGCCGGCGTCCCCTGGCACGGCAACAAAAGCAGCTAATGGACAAGGAATGTACCTGCACACAGGCACAGATGGAGAGGCAGAGAGAGAGTGGGTGAGGGACAAAAAGGTGCAAAGAACCCCAACAGAAAAAGAAAAGAGAGGGAGAGAGTCATGCGGAAAGGGAGGGATCGACGCGAGAGGCGAGGCACAATGCGGTACGGAGGAGCGGAGGGTAAAAAGCTCTTGGTCATGTTGCCGGTGTAACACCGGTGTTCCGCGCGTTTCTCCGCTGCGTTGACACTGAAGTGCTTAGCAACTCATCCAAAACACCGACTGGGTGTGAGTTCGTGCACGCGTACATTTTCGTATAATAGCAATATACTGTCTGTAAAATTGCCGGAAAATAGTAAAAAAAAAAAAATGACAATCACAGTTTCCCCAGCCGCTAAGATGACATCCTCGCTCACGTCGTCCAATCATCGCTCCGAGACTCACAGCTATTCACTCTGCAGTTTCATTTTTAACCAACTGAAACACAACGTTGTTGCGCATGAGAGGTGGAGAGTCGACCATAAAATAACAATAGAGAAAATAAACAAGAGTACATGAGTGCACTTCAAACAAACAATGAAAAATGCACAGGTTAATGCCAAGGCGGAAAATGATAATGATGATAATCGTGAATATCTTCTTCAATACAGCACCTCATTAATGGATTTAAAATGCCATATATCATACAGTATGTGATACGATGCAGAACGCCATGGTTAAACCACTTACAGGGAAAAAATAAAAACAATTCAAGAAAAGCATCTGAGGAGTAAGCACCAGCTAATTTTCTGCACTTGATTGTTGACTTATTAGATTATCCAAACTGTTGCCAATTAATTTGCCGTCAATCAGCAGCGACTGCCAATTATACGGTTTTAAACACACAGGGTTGTCAGGATAGTTTTTTTTTTCTTTTTCTGGTTATTACCTTTCCATCATGCCCTGGCTGTTTATATATATATATATATTTTTGCAGTGCAGTTTGAAGGTGTGCAGGAGATTGATTATTTTCACTTCTGTTCCCTCGTCTCTAGACGTGGTTATTTTAAGTGATGCCCAGGTATTACAAATTTGCCATCGGGGGGGGGGGGTAAATTGTGGATTCCGGGATAAGTGTTATTATCTTTGAAAGTAAAAACGACAGTCAGGTGTATTAAACTCCAATAAATGATTTTTTCAGTATTTTGCACTTCCCGCTCCTTCCCTTCCATTTCCTCTTGCCTTCCCCCCGTCTGTCCTCGATTCTGTCCCCGTCCCTCTCCTGCCCTTCACCTCCTCTCCTTCATCCTCCCCTCCAGTTCTAGAGGCTGTTTTTTTTTTTCCCCCCTTCTTTTTTCTTCATCTCCACTTAGCTTTTAGTGCTCTTCTGTGCCCCACTCAAGGGGAATCCACCTCTTTCCAGACACGGCCTTATTTTAGCATCACAAGCCGGTCCTTGGAGAGGCCTGTCAGACCTCGTACCCTGCACCGTCTGCCAATCGGCACCAGTCTCTGCGCTCGCCCGCACGCGCGCATTCTTACGACGTCCCAAGACCGACGGCGTGTGCGAACGTCATCATGGAAAACAACCCTCGCAAGATGTCCTGGACCTCTCTCTCTTTCTCTTTCTTTCTTTCCTGGAGTGGCCACAGCTCCAGGTGAATTATTAATGAGATGGGGAATTGTCGTCCTATCTCGGATCTCCCGCTGCCTTTTTACGCGAAAGAGGTGGAGAGGAGCGAGAAAAGTCTCTGCAGGAAGGCAAGCATGAAATGCCAAACATTTTCAGATTCTTCAAGGTCTTCAAGGAATCAAGGTCTTTTTCCTTTTTTTTTTGAGCTTGTAAGCCTCTCTCTACCCCTCTCTCCCCATCTAAGGGTGCTTCGTGTGCGTGTGCGTGTGCATTCGGTATTTCCATTTAGATATTCCTCATTTTTCTCACTCCTTCGTCCCCCGGCAAGAAACTAATCAGCCATCCCTCTTCCATTCATCCTTCCTCTCTCCCCCTCTCCGACACCTCAGATCACAAGGTAAAGCGGCATTTGGCGAGCCGTACAGCGGTGCAGGGAAAATGAGCGGGAGAGACAGAGCGCCTTCAGGAGCGCCACTGCGGGCCAAATGCCTTCATTGTTAGATTTACAAATTCTCTCACTCCAGAGTCGGAGGAAAAAGTGACCTACATAACTACAGACCAGAAAGAAGAAGAAGAAAAAAGCCAATGGCCCGATTCTCTTCTCCTCTCTTCTCTCCCTCGTTCTCTTTATCTCGGCTGCTCCCTCTCTGGCTGCTCTCTTTCTCTCTCATTTCGTCACCCCTCGTTTATCTCTATCCTTTCCCCGACAGCGGCCTGGTGAGTTATCACCCCTCATTCAGATGAGAGGAGTGGCGTGTAAGAAGGCCTCTTCTTTTTTTTTTTATGTATTCATTTTTCTATCTTTTTTTTTGCACAAGAGTGTGTGTAGTCGCCTGTGTGTGTGTGTGTGTGTGTGTGTGTGTGTGTGTGTGTGTGTGTGTGTGTGTGTGTGTGTGTGTGTGTGTGTGTGTGTGTGTGTGTGTGTGTGTGTGTGTGTGTGTGTGTGTGTGTGTGTGTGTGTGTGTGCGTGTGTGCGTGCGTCCGCCGGTTGTGTGGTCTCGGTTTGGTTCGTGGTGCTAAAATGGTTTGGTCGGCAGAGGGGGGGTGGTTAGGTGATCCAACCAACCTGCTACTAGGTAAACACCATCTGTTCACACGAAAATCCCCCCCCCCCCCTCCAACACCATGACAAGAATAGAGTGATCCAATTGCACCTCTCCTCCCGCACACTTGAACCATGCCAGGTTCACACCAAGGCGTGCGCGCGCGTGTGTGCGCGTGCGCGTGTGTGTGTGTGTGTGTGTGTGAGACGTTAACAGATCATGACAGAATTGTTGGCTCATGATTTACATTTTGTAAGGTGTTGCTCTTTTTGGATTTCATGAAGCACACAAAGAAAACATATTTCTTCTCCTCCTGACTCCCTCTCATTACGTCATCCCTCATCCCTTGTTCCTTTTCTCCATCTCTGTCTATCTGTGCTGTCAGTCTGTCCGTCTCTTTTCTCTCTCTCTCTCTCTCTCTCTCTCTCTCTCCATCTCAGCCTGCAGTAGAATCGCGTCAAATCAATCAATTCAGGTTTCTTGGGCAGACCAGCAGTGTGGCAAGAAATTGACCTTTAGTTTCAGTGTGTGTGCGTGTGTGTGTGTGCGTGTGGGGGGGTGTATGTGTGTGTGTGTGTGTGTGTGTGCGTGCGTGCGTACACCAAGCAGGGGAAGAAGTTAGAGCTAAGTCGCTATCTGCCTCCGAGCTGATGGTGCCGTCCAGTGAGTGGTGGGGCCCCCAGCTAGCCACTGGAGGATCACACACACACACACACACCCTTGCACACATTCGAACACACAAACACACAGTTTTTCACCCTCGGCCATAGCAGATATGACAAGTACACGGAGTGTGGACACAGCATTGGCGAGGCTCTGTGTCTTTTAATAGCTTTTATGCTAAGCAGCATGCCATTGCAGCCTTTTCCGTTTTTGCCCGACTGGGTATTGAGTGTATTGAGTGAGTGAGTTAGCCTGGGTTAAGTGGCTGTGCTTAAGGGCACAACAGCGCTGCCGCGATCACTGGCTGCTCCCGTGCTGCTCTGGAACGAGCCCTGCGAAACAAGATAAAGGGCTCATGAACACACACACACACACACACACACACCAAGCTGAGGAGTGGACGGATGGTGTGGGTAGAAGAGATGTTTGATTTTCTGTCATCACTTTGTTTTCAGCTAGATTGTCAATTTTTATTTTTCTCATTTCCCCCTTTTTTTTTTCCTCCCACACGCTTATGTATAGATTCCAGCACACGCACACACACACACACACACACACACACACCGAGTGCCAGATGTGGGCTGACACTCCCCATCTATCGAGAAGGTGGGGGTTTAATAGAGATTTATTATTATCAGGAGGCCGAGGAAGAATATGTCTTTGCTGCTTAAAAAAAGGAGGCCATGGATGGATGGAGGAGGGTTAAGGTGGGAAAGAAAGTGGAGTTCGGTGTGAGACGATTTGGGGAGACATTGACAGAACGCTATAAATACATGCTGCCGGGGATGTAACCTGAGGGCACTGTACAGAAAACACATCCAGCGCATGTGTACGCGACTCCTTTATGTGTTGCGCAGACGGTGTGTGTGTGTGTGTGTGTGTGTGTTTGTGTGTGTGTGTGTGTGTGTGTGTGTGTGTGTGTGTGTGTGTGTGTGTGTGTGTGTGTGTGTGTGTGTGTGTGTGTGTGTGTGTGTGTGTGTGTGTGTGTGTGTGTGTGTGTGTGTGTGTGTGTGTGTGTGTGTGTGGATCTTCACTAAGTCTACCCGCTACGTACTCACTCCCGGGCGCAGCCTCCGTAATATCATGATAATGCACTGTGATTCCTCCACTCCCGGACCATGCGCTGCTCTCCAGAGATTTTTCCGTGGAGAATTTTTTTTCTCCGCCGACTCCAGCCTCCCACTCCTCCGCCGCCGCTGTCTGTCTGTCTGTCCGTCCTCATCCCGCTGTTCTGCACTAAAACAGCTCATAATTATTGTCTTAGCGTCCTTCATGTATAATTTATCAGCCGTTTAAAAAGCGGAGTTGCATGCAATTAGATCTACAGGGAGCTTCTGTCTTTCCGAATCTCCCCTTCCGCTCTCCCTTTCACAATTTCTCTCCCCGTCTCCGTCTCTCTCACATGCGCAGGAGTTTTCAGTCACGTCCTTTTTGCTCTCGGTGTTGTTCCTTTTATGCTGCGTCGTTATGCATCCTGCTCCTTCCTGTCTCTTTCACTCAGTTCTTTAGTCCATTCTGCCTTCCCGCTCCTGTTCCCTCTCCTGAATATCTAAATATGTGTCGGAAATTGGATAAATCATGCAGAGGTGTTCTTGCTCTTTCTCCCTCTGTATCCACTCCCTTTTCATCCTTCACTCTTTTCCTCCCTCATCCTCTCCCTCCCAGGGAGAGAAGAGGCGCAGAGTAATTGGATTCCCCCTAATAGCAAGGGTAATGTTGACAGTACATAAATCCTGCCACTGAAATAGTGCCTCGTTTATCTTCTGATTTTGCCTCATTGTTTTTCGGCGCTTGTTTCCCACCCCTCATATTCCCTCCCCCTCCGACTTGTGCTTCCCCTCCCCCAGGATCTCATCAGGTAGCCTTGATTGTTTAGATGGGCTTCTTATGGGACAATGTGTCACCACGTAAATTGGTCAACATAGTTTTGGTTGCATGCAGCCAAGCAGACATTTGAAGGAACGCGCTGGCGAGGAACGTGAAGTCGAGAAGCAGAAGGAAAAAAAAAAAAGCGAACAGCTACGTTGCATCGAATACATGGTGCAACATTAGGCTGACGGGGAACAATGAGGGATACATCTGACTATGCTTTGTGCAAATAAAATCTGTTCCCCTCTCATCCAACCTATTTTTTTTGCCTCCGTGGCTTCACCAGGTTGCGTGAACGGTAATACTAGAGGAGCATCTTCAATCAGGTCCGCTGACAAATCTGTAGCTTCCTGTAATCATGCCAGCGTAGCAGCCACTCACTTAAAGGCTTGTGCAGATCGGCTCAAAACGTTTATGTTTTTCATTAAACATAAATGACCGTGAATCTGAAATAAAGTATTGCACTTGAACAGATTTACATGAACAGAGATCCTACTTTTCAGTCTTTTGCATGGATGCAGGTCTAACAATACTGTATCATAGATTTTGTTATGCGCCCCTGTCCTTCGTGGGACATGCCAAACTCAACGGCCCCACTTCCCTTTCAAAATTTGTTGCTGCTGAGCTGACGCCGATGACCTCCCAGTTATCCTTTTAGACTTTAAAAAAGCTCAGTCACACGCACAGATACAATACATGAGTAATTTAGTGGAGTATTCCCTTTCTGTATTATATCTGCTCCACGGTGTTTCAGAGGGAAAAAATGCAATTTTTTACCCCACGTATCTGACAAACTGTAGTTACTAGTTATTAAGTTTTATACTTTCACACGCAGGATGAAGTAGTTGGAACTGTGAGGAACAAAATAAAGTTGAGATAAAAGCATCTACACCTAAATTGCCTGTAGGTTGAAAGAAGAAAAAAAAAACAGGTGTGAGAGCGGGTGTGAGGAAAGAACAGAGGAAGGAAATTAAGAGGCATGACGATGCTGGAGACAAAGAAAGTAAAGTTAGTGTGTCACTTGTCCTCCCCTCACCTTTCCTTTGAATACCAAAATGACCTCATCAATAACTGCCTGAGAATCTGGCAGTTGATCGGCTATGAACGGACTTTATAGTATCATTAAAAATCCATCTCACACACACACACACACACACACACACACACACACCTTCAGACATCCTGCCTTTGATGCTCTTTCATGATGCATCTCATTGAACGCAGGAGTCCAGGTCAGGTCAGCTAATCAATCACCCGTGTGGCATTTGAATTGTTTGGTCTTGCCTATAGGCCTGCCGTGTGCTCTTCCTCCCCTGCCCTCCTGCGAACGCACGCAGGGGACGGCGACGCGGCGGGCCGCGGGAGAGGGGAGCTTGTCACAGAAGAGCATCTGTTAGCGTGCACCATTAAAATAATCCACGTCCGGATTGATTGATATCGTTATTATCGGCCGCGCCGAGAGTCGAGCAAAAGCATCAAGGTCAAACCATGCTCTTTCATCCTCCCCGCCCTGCTCGCATGATCCCCCTCGCACCTTTCATATACGATAGCCTGGAGCAACAGAGGTGGAGAGGATGATATGAACTGCGTGTGTGTGTAAGTGTGTGTGTGTGTGTAAGTGTGTGTTTGTGATATAAAGCTGATGCTTTAAATCCTTTCTAAATCCAGGTGTGTATGTAAGCCAGAAGTGCAGTGATATTTGTTGTTTCCCTGGGTGGTCTTCTGCCGCTCTCAACACACCGCACAGTCCTTTAATTGGATTGTCAATCTCGGGGAAGCCCACTTCCTCTTTTGTTCCACGCGCTCACGTAATAACACGCCACGAGCCCGCAGGCGCTGGTACCTTAACCACACATCATAATGATGTAATAATCAGATTTTATCCGCCGTCGGGTCTCGGGTTAGATGCTCGAGATGTTTCGGCGCGCGGATAAATCCCGGCAAAAGTAAATGAAATGCATGGGAGGAGGAGGAAGGCGGAGGAGGCCGTTTTTGTGCTGCGGGGTTGCTGCCGTCCCTATGCCAACGCTCCTGCTTCCGCCGCCGCCCCGCCCGCCACCATGCTGAGCTCTGACATCTTCCCCCAGCCAATCAATAGGTCACATTTCTTATTACACCCTGCCACTCACACCAGTTCCTGCGAGCAACACAGACACACGTACAGTAGGTTTTAAAACAGCCTCTTTTTTTCACTATTCAAGCTCTCTTTGCAGGTGAGTCACCGGTCCTCCTGTCCTTCCTCCCTGCATCCTTTGATGGCTTCAGTCGCCTCACCTCTGCTCCGTCAACACATTGGCAGCACAATCACCGCCGCGTGTTATTTTTTTTATCCCTCATCCTCCTTTTGACGCCACGGTTTTTATTCATCCTCCTCAAATCCTCTCATCCCGTTTTGCCCTCCTTCCACCCGGCTCCCCTTTCACTTCTCCCTCTCTTTTTCCTCCTCTCATTTTACACTTTGCTGCTCCTCTCTCCATCGCTCAGTCAGCCCGCGGTGTGACGGGGATGCGGGGCCTCTGATGGAGGCTGCCAGGCTGTCAACACATATCTATTCAACAGCACACACCCAATGCGCACACTTAGCGTGCAGCAAAAAAAGCAAGAACACACACAAAGCATTCAATGCCTCCCTTGGAATTTTCTATGCATTTATTTCCTCTAAATATGTCCTCCTGGCCTGTTGTCAAAAAGGAAAAACTGTCGGGTGATTGGCAGATTCCATTCTCTTGACATTATAATTGGGCGGTGTGTGGGGAGATAAACAAACTCGGAAGCTATTGTTTGTGTTTGCAAGCGCCAGTGTGTGTGATATTGTTGATGTTATCTTCCTGATATCATGGTGGCGAACCGTTGTTTTTTTCTTTCCATGGCCACTGTATAACTGTTATTGTCATTCGCCCCTGCAAATAAACTCCAAGGCTGCGCGGATGCTCTAACGGCGTGTATTCACTTTTCACATTGTTCGGATAAAACCAGAAATCGCCTCTCCGGATTGTTGTGACCTGCGTTGACCATTGTCGGTGTCTTCGCTGCCATCTGCGCTATTTGACCATTGTGTTTTACGAAACACTGTTGGTTTCAAATTTGTCAAGCCTTTCCTTTTAGCTCCTTTTAAGGTATTGAAACGAGGCTTAGCTGCGAATTTTGCCTTCAAACATTGCGGTATCAAAGGATATAATATTTCCTCCCTGAAATGGGTTTGATTCCGTCTCCCTCTCGAGGGCAGAGCAAACAGACGCAGCAGGCCTCCGGATTGGCATACTGATGTCCTGTGGGACTTGGTCTACGAGCAAAGATGAAAATATGCACAGTTTGATTCCGAGGAAAAGACGCCGTCCACCCTTCCACTTTTCCTCCTGTGCTCCGTTTCTTCCGGCGCTCTTGTTTTCTTCCCCCGCTGCCTTGTTAGCCCGCGTTCTCCCTCTCCAGGGTTTTCAGAGGAACGAGCGGGTGATCGGGCACGGAGACCTTCGGTGTGCGTGTGAGTGTTTGTGTGACTGTGTGTGCAAATATGCCTTTGGAGGGAAGTGACACGGTGGAAATGGAAAGGCAAATGAAGGGATGTGCAGTAGCTGCAGATGGTAAATTCACCGGCAGAGACGGAGCCAAAGTCGAATGCGGCCTCACAGGCTGCGGGGTGCAGCTCGGACTACAGCAAATTCCTTTCTTGGAGTGTTAGAATTTGGAGATTTGTAGAAACGGGATGAGGGAAAGACAAGAACAGGCAGTGCTGGCCATGAAGGAGTCAATCTGTTCCCCTTTTCTAATGTTGGTTATAAAGAAAAAATCCCTGGTGAAAAAAAGGGCCCGGCTTTAGTCTCAGCCCTCTCCTCTCCTGCTCCCACTCTCTGTTCGGGATATAACAGTTAATCCACTACCACAAGTGCCACGAAGCCCCTTCTGCGTTCACAAAAAACTCTCCTTTGCTCCCCCTTTTCTCATGGCAACCCAACAGTTAAACCCCCTGCCACTCCCTTTGTTTTTCTCACGCAGTCACATGCTTGAGTTTCCGAACGGAGTTGGCAGGAACTTGGCCCTGTCTCTCGCACAACACAAAACAGATAACGTGTGTCAAACAGCGACGGACGTGAAAATGTGCCCCCGTTTGTCTGTGCGGCGCTGGAGATTCGAAAACTCCACGTTTTTCAGCCAAAAGAAACTTTTTGAAAAAGCGTTTGTTAAATGGCTCATCAGTAAATGAGGCGCTGCCTGTTAAATGAAGAATCGAATAGTGTGCAGTTAAGGATAAACAGAATCTCATCATCAGCCTGGTCTAATGATAGTCTAATTGAATTTTTTTCACGGCAAAGAATTGGAACGATCATTCTGACAGTGGGAGCCACGGGCTACGATGCAGCTCCGTCGATATAAATAGCGAGCCTTTTGAATCTGTCTGTCCCTGCGTGTTTTTCTTTACACCCTTAATATTAGTATTTGTTCCTCTAAGATCCACCGTAACCCGTGCTGCTGCATTCGACCCAGAGTATAGTTTTTTTTCTATTTTCCACTACAGTGAAGAACTGATTGAATTGTTATACCCTCTAACAAATTTGAACCCAGACACTGATTCAATTTTCACCACAGAGACTGTACTGTATATGAAGCCCTTTTTTAATGAAATGCATTGCACTGTTCTCTTGGCGTTATCGTTGCTATAGTGTGCTCCAAAAGGCCTGCCACCGAGGCCGCCTCCAGATGTGACCCTACACGGAGGCTGCCTCCGTCCCGGGGCCAGACGTGCCAGATGGGGGTTGCGGAGCAGTTAGATTGGGCGGAAGCCGGGGCCCACCAGGCAAAGAGGAGCCCTGTGACATTGAGGGGCACAAGTGGCCGCAGAGCTGACAAGATGAGAAGTGATATGCCCTCACCATCCCTGTCAGTCACGCCACCTCATTAGAGACGGAGGAGAGGCGGCAGAGAGAGAGAGAGAGAGTATTCCGAGGAAGGGAGCGTGAGAGGGATTCGAGCAGGGGTGTTTATGTTAGCGAGGAAACCAATTGTAGAATTACTATCATCGGAAGTCTCCGCAGCTGTCAAGGAACCCAGTTCAAAGAATTGTTAAATTAGCATACCGTGTGTTCTGCACACATAGGATGGTAATGAGGCGTCACCGCACTGGCACCAAGCTTGGATTTGGTGCAGGTGGAGGATGCGCTGGTGTAGGGTGTGGGGGTGGGGGGGGGGAGATAACGTGAAGGCATGAAATATTAACCCCCGGCTAAACACCCAAGCTTAGCCGTCTGTGAAACCCCGCTGTGGACAATGCTAATACATGCATTCACAAGGGAGATGATAGCGCCTTGTTGCACCGCCAGATGGGAAGTGTGCATTAAGAAGCTCTCTCATGTATTCATACCGCCATAATAGGATCTATAAGACGAAAATCCCAAAAGTCATTTCAGTAACGCAGACGGAACAATACTGCAGAATTCCGAAACACGTGCACGCACATGCACACACCCTCTCCCCCCCTCTCTCTGTCGCACACACACACACACACACACAACACTCCTTTGCCTCTGAAGCTAAATACTTGATTGATGGTCTAAGCTGTGAAGAAATGCTCTCCTTTATGTCTCTAAAGGTTTGTAATTGCTGCAGTGAAAGGATGCTCACTCGCCTGGAATATTGATCCTAATGGGATTACTACCCTCCACCAGAGAGAGGGTGATGGAGAGAAAGAGATGGAGGGAAGATGAGAGAGAGAAAGAGGGAGAGAGAGAGAGAGAGAGAGAATGGAGGAGGGGTCTGGACAGAGAGGTGAGCAGATAGACAGAGAGAGAAATCTAGTTTGTCCTTCATTGATCTTCTTTTTCTTTTCTTTTTTCACCGCAATCGTTCAGTAACGACTTCCGTACGGGAACGATAAAGCATATCGCTCCAGAAACCAGAGCTGGAGAAAATACTGGGGATAGAAAGTAGGGAGGGGGGAGAGAGATGGGCTGGTTCTCGTGGGAGAGATCATGGCGGGGCGACGCAGCCCTCCTCCCTCCCGGTCCATCGGGACAGCTGTTGTTGTCGTTGTTGTTGTTGTTGTTGTTGTTGCTGCTGTGGATCCTGCTGTATAGCTTTCTGGGTGCTGCGTGTGTCCCGGCAGCTGCAAACAAAAGTGGGTTCAAGCAGAATGCAGAATAGAAAGAGAGGGTGAACAAAATGTTTTCCAAAGAAAGGAGTGAGACTTATGTAACTGTCGAGCCGGAGGTGTAACAGAAACGGAAATGGAGAACAACCATATGCTCTCAGTGACCATATTGTAATTTTTGGGAAAAGTACAGCTCACTGCTTCCCCCTGATTATTTCCGTCGCCGCTCTGATTTCACCCTGCCCTCTTCATCTTTCAGAACCAGGCCGTCGGCCTGTCCGTCATTCTGTCCGTCCATCCGCCTGCTTGTTTGACAGCAGTAACCCCAGATGGGAGGGGAGGCATGGTCATCAGCGTGTGGCCAGACGGTCTCTCCACAGCTAATTGAAACATTACGATGAAGCCGAGTCACGGAATCTCTCTGTGCGTGCGTGTGTGTTTGTGTGTGTGTGTGTGTGTCAGTCAGTCTGTTTCGGCTTGGTCATCCGCCCGTGTTGTGGCTCAGTCCATGCTGCTGGGCTAAAGCACTTAGTGGCGCTCGCACAAAAATCACCTATGTGAATAATTATCAGAAAGCCATTATGTCCATTCTGGGCCTCCTCATTTTCCGCTGCGGGAGTGTGTATTTCCACAGAGGTATGTGTGTGTACGTGTGACTCATTGTTTGGCAGGCTTTGAAAGTTTGTTTCTCGCCATGGGGGGGGGGGGGTGTCTCTGGGAGTAATGGCTTCTTAGAGTTCGAGCAGAAGAAAGAGGAAAAGATAATTCAGATGATGCCTTGGTGGGTGGGTAGAAGGTTGAGGAACAACAATAGGCTCTGCAACTAACTGTCGCCATGACAATGATAATCAACTGCAAACTGACAGAACAGAGAAAATTACCTGACCTGTCAGGTGGAAACTTTCTAACCACACACACACACACACAGATGTCTCTCTACCTGACTGTGGGGCAATTGTAAAAATAAGTTTCCAATACCTTCAAAGGGTTGTAATGCAGCCGGCAATTTCATTTTGACAAACACACTTCTAAAGGCCCAGGTTTTTTGGGTTTTTTTTTTTTACCCGCAGCACAAAGGAAACTCACTGTGTGTGTGTGTGTGTGTGTGTGTGTGTGTGTGTGTGTGTGTGTGTGTGTGTGTCAGTCTGTGTGTGTCTTTGTGCACGTGTGGACTGATCAGACTCCCACCGTGCCGTCTCAGCCTTTAAGAACTGCAGGAGACTTGTAGAGGACAAAAAACAGCATGAAAAGAGAGAGACAAAAGGAGGGAGGAGAGGAAGGGCAGTGTCGGGTTCGCTTTCCAACCGTGGGTTTGCATTACTTTGTGAAACTGCACTTTTTTTTCGACGAGGAGGCCTCGGCGGGATGATTATCAGAGCCCCTGACACAAATCCCGCTGATTTAAAATTGCCATCCAATACGATGAGCAAACAGGTTTTGAATCTGAATCGCGGCGGTTTAGCGACCGAGTTTTAAGTAGACACATAACGTTGTCTACGCAATTTGGCATCCGTCAAATTCGGCCGTCAGATGGGTGCTTCATTAACTGTGTCAAATCGCTCTCCTGTTTGGAGAAGATTTAAATCACTGCTGACATGGGCAGATGTCCTCTTAGTCCACACAAACACGCACACAGATGTTGATAATGTATGCGCAGGCGTACATGTGCGGCAAAAAGAAAAAAAGAGAAAACCAACACATCTCCTCCTGCAGATGGCTTCACATATATTCAAAGGCAAATACATGTACTGTACACATGCCATTAGAGGCATTACCACAAGTGCTCCTGCAGGTGGTTGACCCTTACACCAGCCTGTTTGTAAGATTGATGGCCCGACACTGATTTTTTATGACGTGGGCAGGCCACAATGAGCCCCAGGGGCCCCCGAGGGCCCGCGCGGTCCCGTTTTGGCATGACATCACTGGCTGTGGCCTCGGAGGCCGGGCAGCGCTAACGGCGGGAAGTGTCTCATTTGATTGAACAAGGCAAGAGTTAAGAGAGAGAGAGAGAGAGAGAGAAACTCAGATTCTAATTTGCTGCTGAACCATTTTTCTTGTATGACAAGCGACCATGAATCTTGAATGCTTTATTATTTTTGAAGAGTCAACACAGTCAGAAATCCTGTGTGTCAACTCTGTCTGTATGTGCAGAACTGAATTAAGTCTCTTTTTTTGTTGGAATTGGTTAAACAGGAAACACAAGGATGTGTGGTTTAACAACTTTTGCATGGACTTATGTGTCCAATTGCAAGCATGCAAACTAAAAAGCTGATGACCTTGAGACATGTTTGGCGTTTTGAGATTGATTATTCAAAAATGTGTCTTGGGGAAAAAAAAGAAATGACAATATTAGTTTTTTGTTCACTTGAAATTATTCATTTTGACATTTTTCTGGAAAGACGTTTTATTGTGGTCATGCAAAGCCCACTCGAGACCAAGTCTTCTGTTGTTATTTTTAAACCATGACCACAACTCTTCCCTAACCTTAACCAAGTAGGTTTAGTCACCTAGACGCATTTAAACCTTAACTATAGAAGCAGGAAATCAGAAAAACCAAACAAAAAACGTGTTCAGGTGAAGATACTGAAACAAATCAAAAGGCCTGTATTTGCTGATCTGAATGAACACTTGTGTTTGCGGTGGTGGTGCTGGTGGTGGTAAGTCATCATGATGTCCGGCTGATCAGGCCCGGTCTTGTTCTTCTCTCAACCAACTTTATTTTCAGCGACTTATCTGAGTTGGCATGCAGAAGTGTCACTCTCCCGCCACTCCAGCCTCCAACCACCCTCGAGTTCAACAACTCATTCTGGTGTGATTTGTCAAGTACGTCCGTCCACTGACGCACTGCGACCCGACTGGCTGCTCTGTCCCAACTCGTGAGGCGCATCGCTCTGCTGCCACCTGTTGAGTTGTGTGTGATGCTGTAGGGGCGGAGGAAAAGAAATGCGCACTAACAACCCCATATCTCTCTATCTACATTTTTATTGCAGAACGTAGTATTTACATTGCTTATGTACACAATACATATTTCAATGTCATTTATTCGTATTAAATCGTCGTCTCTGGGGTTGCAGAGGGGTTGCAGAGGGTCGGCGCCCTGGCGTGCTCTATTGGCCAGTCGCCACCGCATAGGTTTAAGTAACCCCTACTGGAAAAAAAAACCAAAAAACACACTGTAGATTATCTGGGATTGATGATATCTTGAGGACAGGGTATGCATTATTCCTGTGCAGATTTATGGTGTCTCCAGAAGAGCGCCGTTTGTACCTTGATGAATATGGCTGCAAGGCTCAACAGGTTGTTCGCGTGTGGGTGTGCATATGTGTGAGTAATTTTTTGAGGACACAGTACCCATAGACCGATGTGCCTTGTGTGTAATAAAGAAGCCGTATAATGGGATGCCTAACTTTCCCTCTTTGAATGATATTTTACATTAAAAATGTAAATTAAAAAGTCCCCCCACACCCCACCCCAGACCCCCCTCTCCTCATCACTATGTCCAAAACAATTTTCTGCATGGCTCCCTTGCAGTAGTGGAAAAGAGTGAGAGGGTGGGTGTGTGTGTGTGTGTGTGTGTCCGTCCATCCTCGTCTGGACCCTAACTGATTGTGATTGCATTTCCATCGGATTTTCTCCCGGCGAGAAAAAGAGGAAGTGCCCAGACGAAGAAATGGGATCAGAGGGGGAAACTCATCTCCCCTTTCCAGTCACAGTCCCTTCCAGAGTGTGTGTTCACGCTGACACACACACACACACACACACACACACACACACACACACACACACACACACACACACACACATACACACACACACACACACTGTGAATGGTGTCCTCTATTACATGGAGAATTAGCATTACTAATGAGGTGTGAGAGAGGGACAGAGATGGAGCGTGGGGAAGATGAAACAGAGTTGGATCATAGAGACAGAGGAAGATGAGTAACTATCAGTCCCTTTACAGGCGAATGGGCGAGAAAGGTACGAGTCGCAGAGGAAGAGTACCGACAGATGTTTATTGGAAACGAGAAAACAGGGGAGCGCATGGAAAAAGAGAAAGAAGTGATGGAGATAAAAAAGATGGGAGAAGTGCAGGTGAAAGGTGCAGCGAGTCAGGTGGGTGTGTCTGGGTGTTATCCATGCACACATGTGAAATGCTTCTTGTCGCGTGTGTGTGTGTGTGTGTGTGTGTGTGTGTGTGTGTGTGTGTGTGTGTGTGTGTGTGTGTGTGTGTGTGTGTGTGTGTGTGTGTGTGTGTGTGTGTGTGTGTGTGTGTGTGTGTGTGTGTGTGTGTGTGTGTGTGTGTGTGTGTGTGTGTGTGTGTGTGTGTGTGTGTGTGTGTGATCTCAACGGACACCTGATCCGATATTATTGAAAGTAAAAAAGTAACGAAACATCCTAGAACCCGTGTGTGTTTCTGTGTATGTGTGTTTTCCCCCAGATAGCATCTTTGCTGTAGATAAAACCTATTGTTCTCGCCTCTAACCACCATTATCCCGTTGTAGGGGAAAACTGTTTCACAGCATCAGTACAAAACTCGGGGAATCGCTCCTTATCCATCTTTTCTCTCCATCTCATCCCCTCCCTTCATCCATATTTTATTTCAACTTATTCATCTGTTTCCCCCTCTCCATCTGGCGCTCCTCTAATTCTTTTTTTTTTGTTCTCCCTTAACCTCATTTTTGCAATCACTCTTCTTTTTATTCTCCCCCCCCATTCCTCCTCTTCCTGCCCTCTTTCTTCTTTCTGTCATACAGCGCAGTCATTCGCTGCTACAGTCTATAGCTAGAAGCCCCCGCGCTGAGATAGATGCCTGCCTATGAAAGACATTTGTTTCCTTTACTGTCACTGTGCAATAATCAGCCACTCTAACGCAATCAACGAATTGCCCTCGCGGTAAATACAGCTGAGCAAGTGGGTCCGTGCGCATGTGTGTAGGCATGTGAGCTGTTGTGTGTGTGTGTGTGTGTGTGTGTGTGTGTGTGTGTGTAGATGGGAGTGGAGTACGGGGTAATAATTTTGTGTGCGTGCGTGTATACCTGGAGTTGTGTGGATGTGCGTCTGTGCACATTTTTTTGTGTCTCGGCAGCGGATGCAAATGCAGGTTGTCATGCATGTGTGTGTGCCATGCGACGGAGAGAGATGATTCTTGGTGAAAAACTGTTTGTTAGCAAATTAGAGTTAATTAGGCAACTTTCAGTTCCCAATGCTGTAATTGCGCCCATTTCTCTCTGTTTCCTCCAGCTGGCGTCTCACATCCACTGCGGAGAAAGGAGGGGAGAGAGAGAGAGAGAGAAAGGGAGAGAGAGATGAGGGGCTGAGTCAGAGGACTGGGGTGAGAGATGGGGGGGGGGGGGCACTACACATTTGCAAGGGGTCTGTGGAGTGCTAGAGAACCTACCCCCTGTGGGTAAGAACCACTTGCACTGGGGATCGAGACAGTGGGAAGTATCAACTGGGAGATAATGATGAAAGGAAGGCCGGTGGGAATTGAAACGCAAAAGCTTGTGCGAGTCGGGGGCAGAGAGGAAGTGGGGAGGGGTGAAGGGGAGGGGCTGAGGTGACAAATGTCGAAGGATGCGAGAGGTGAGGGTGGTAAGCCGTTACAAATTGAGGGAGCGGGGTACACAGTGGCGGAGCAGCGGTGTAGGGGCAAGCACAGATCGGGCGTGTTCCGGTGTAGGACCCCGTCACAAATGTCCTCACACTCTTTCCGATTCCTTGCCCTCCCACCTAATAAACCCAGAAATGTCACCAAGAGAGCATTTAAAGAAGACGACACTGCGGGATCTGTTGAAGAGAAGAAAAAAAAAAACTGAGGCAGAGAGGGGCAAGGGAGTGTCGAAGCAAAGAAGGAGTGATGAAAGAGGGGAGCGGGCTCTCTCTTGGTGCTGCAGCGTGATGATCAGTACAGTCTAATGAAGGTGCAGATGTCCCAACGGAGCCATGCGCACTCTTGACGACCACAGGGAATGGCAATTAATGCACAGTGTACTGAAGGAAAATGCACACACACACACACACACACACACACTCACACATTGGCGGGCGCACACATTCAGACGCACAATTTGCATAAAATGTACTGCGGCCCCACTTGCCATAGTCTCAATTCAAACACTGTATAGTAAACAGTAAATGGTGCATTCAGCTATACTGCGCTCACCATCAGATTTCATAATGTAAATGGCGACCAGAGAGCAGTATTATGCCCCATTATTCCACACCAGCACCAGACAGAATAGCACACCGCTCAAGTGATTGCCTCTATTGTGCATGTAACCAGCCGGAACCCTCGACAACACGGCCCCCGTTCTTTCTTCGGACTCACCGCGAGGAGCCTTGCCTCTGCCGTACAGTTATTGCTCCCAAATTTCATATAGAAGCCGCATGAGTTTGTTCGTGCCACTGAATCACCTCGCAATGGCTCTGTGCTGATAATCGCATTGATGCGGTGTTTTGTATCCCAGTTTGGTGTCATGGCATGTGTGGATGTAACGAGTCGGGGTGGGGAGACGCGGCTCAGGTGGACAGGTCACTGGTGCACTGCAGATTAGTGTGCGTGCGTGCGTGTGCGTGCGTGTGTGTTCGTGTGGGTGCTGGGCAACAACTGCTACTTTTAGAGCAGGTCACTCAGGGACCACACAGTTATGTAAAGATGAAAGGATAAACTGCTGAGGAAGGAGAGTGCAGAGAAATGGCCAGAGCATAAGGCATAAGTGTATCTTTGCATAGGCATTTGTGTGTGTTTGTGTGTTTGTGTGCAAGTGTGCGTGTGTGTGTGTGTGTATGTGCGTGTGTCAAATTTTACAAGCCAAACACGGCTGGTCCACCCTCTTCTGAGATAAAAACGTCGGCCTGTACGCCACAGAGACGGCATCCTAATGGCAGGCCTGGTGTTTCAGAAAACGGTGGGTGGATGACATCCTTATCGTTTCGTGCCATTTAAACTGCGGGAGGTGGAAAAACGGGCCCTCCTCTGTTCTACCTCAACTTCTTGCAGTCAAAGAGACGGGCAGAAACTTTCTTTTTTTTCCTTGTTTTCCTTTTTTTCCTTTTTTCCCCCTGTTTGTCCTCCGTTATCCATTGAAACTACCTTGACCTTTGCATATGCCAACAAATTGAAATTGTTCTTTTCTTCTCCTCATCACTCTGCTCTGTGCCACAGTTACTTGTCGCTCACTGAAAATAATTTTATTTTTCTTTTTGCGGCTGCATAAAAGACCAGTGCCTGCCCCCTTTCATTCTTCATTTTCAACAAACGGGCTCGAAAACATGAAAGTTTCAAGCCAAGGCTGTGTGTTCGGCACTGGGCATTGTTGGCCCAGAGATCAGGCTTTCAGTCGTATAAATCCTTAAAAATAAGGACATTGACTCCAGTTGTTTACTTTTACCAAGGACATGCGGTGTATTATAAAGGATGGAATAAACCATCTGTAAAGCATTTCTTAAAAAAAAATTTAAAAAGCATGCACACAGCGGAGGTGCTATCAGTTGTAGTTAAGGAGGAGGGGTCTTAGTTACCTCTGGGTTAATGATCCTCATTAATATGTGCTAATATACCCCAGGTCATGCAGTAATTAAAAATCTCATTCAACGCTCTCAGCTTAAACTGACTGACTTGGCTTTTGTCCTACAAAGATAAGCATTTCATATTTGTCTCTGAGGTCTGTAGTTCACAGTGAGGGGGTGAGACTAACAGGCGAACGCCTGGCGTCTGACTGGGCCGCCGGTCTCCTCCAGTGCCGACTAAAGTCTTCTCTTTTTTTTTCGTGCCTCTGCTTGGCTGGGCACAACTGTTTATGATGCGAATCGGTTTGCGAGGTCGTGCCTTAGAGGGTTGCATCACGTTTGCAAGAGTGTTTGTGCGGAATGGGCACGCAAACAAGAGCTCCGAAGTACACACACACGTCGCGTGCACCTCTGCAAGTGTGGTCCGTCAGCGCGGGGACTTCAATATTCCTCTGAGTCAGCTGATGTCAGCTGATGCAAGCTGTGTGTTAATTGTACGGCTGTGTGACGACTGTGTCCTGTCGCAGAAGAAGGGAGGGGAAAAAAAAAAGCGATCACTCTTATGCGTGCGCCTGTTTTCTGTGGACACAAACAGTGGGCCTCGGAGGCTCGTGACTCAGCCTGTCCCCGTCTAACACACAAACACACTCGCGCACACACGCTCTTCCATTCAGTCATCCACGACCAAAGCAGAAAGCCACTTCAAAGTGCCTAGCCACGCATGGTAATCTCCAATCACGTCCCCCGTACTTCGCACTCGCGAGCACAAACGCAGCTTCGCGAGGAGGGCGGACGGGGAGACAGTGGGCCAGGTCTGCGTTGCATCCGTGAAAGTGAGGCGGGGCGCTTTTTTTCCCCCGCTGCTCCTGTGATTCCTTGTTTGAGCTCGCAATCTGCATGTAATTAACATCTGATTCACCAAGGAAAGCAGCTAATAATGCAATCAGCGATCAGGACCGCCTCCTCAGCACATTCGGCCCGTCGATGGAGGTGCAGTTCGGCAGCGGGATTTTGTCTGAAATCCAAAGTCTAGAAATTAAATAAAAAATACACATAAAAATCCCCAAATGTCAGTTGCATTAAACTAAGCCTACTATTAAACTCTGACTGGGAAGATAAATTGGATGTCCATTATGATAAGCGTGTGCTAGCAACCTATTTGTTAAGAGGTTTATAAAAGGTAATTAAACCGGCTTCTGGGGGGAAAAGAACGTGCGGCGAGATATTTTCAAGGTAAAGTGACGCCTCCACAAAGTGCCATCGCCCCAAATTTAACCTCCTCAACTTTGGTGTTGTAAAAGAGTCTTGGCTTCTTCTTCGCTTTTCTGTTTTCGACATTTGTCCCTACAAAAAAACTCCCTGCAGCCGGATTTCACACTTGTTGGCGGCGCCCTCTCACGTCTTTCCGTTGAAACGGAGGCTATTATATAACACGGGATGTCTTAACATTCTTCTCTTCGCCGCGGCGACTGCTTTCTTTAAAGGTGGGAATATCTGCAGCAACGGCCCCTCGCAAATGTGCTGTGCCTCCGGGATTATGATTCCAGTGCAAACAACAAAGTTAATTGGATCGTTGTGCATAAAAGGGAGAGGAATACAATGAGTGACTCGGATGTCAGGCACGCTGGCTTGGTGAATAACACACATCTTTGAGGCTGCATGTGAAGCCAGGCTCGGTAAACGTGTGCCGAGTCCGTTCTGCTCACCTTGAGAGAAGGAGAGATGCTCAGTGCTCAACAGTGAGCTGGTGAGAGCGAACGTGGCTCACTGGGTTTTTTTCCTTTCTTTTTTATTTCTTTCTTTCTGCTGTTACTATAAATAGAGGCTGCAGAACATCAAGGATGAGAGGTTTTTCTCTCAGCAACAGGCCAACAGTAGAGTCATCAACCACAGGCTCTAAATACACCAGCCCTCGGTCGGCCGCTCCGAGTGGAGAGGGGACCAGGGACTCTCCGCGTTTGCGTTTGCCAATCGTCAAAGGAGACTCTGCTGACTCAGCCTCGCCCGCCTCGCGTGCGCGCACACACACGCGCGCCCACTTCACATAATGTAACATCACACGGAAGAGAAGAAGACTTTGTTGAAATTTTCGTTTATTCATGAGATTACAACGCAACACGCTATCTTTGACTGCGCAGGGTCTTCACTGGCAGATCCATGCACGGAAAAAGTCCACATCACTTACCATCTCCTGCTTCTCCTGCAGGGCTCCCCCCCCCCCCCCCCCCACACACACACACACACTTCTTTTCTCTCGTTTCATGGTTTTCATTGTCAGATTGTCATAACAACCACGGCGATCGCTTTGCCGTCGTTCAGTGCTATATCGAATAGGCATTGTGTGGGCACCCGCGCACGTGATTTGTAAGTGTATGTACTGTACGTCGCTACACGGGTATGTCTGTGTTCTTTGCAGTCTTCACGCGCCTGCTTTGTAATTTTCCCGCCCTACTTTTTGTGAGTAATCGCAGTAATCGTCGTTCTCCCAGACGCTGAGCGACTGTGGGAGTAATGCGGCTTCTTCATGAGCCTTGTCTCCCCCAAAATTTCAAGTGGGGCCTATTTAAAAATGCAAATGCGTTCTTTGCAAGTGAAAAGAAATAAAGACATCCCCCCCCCCCCCCCCCCCCCCCCCCCCCGAAAAAAAAAGATTGTGAGTTGGGGACATGATTAAAGCAGGCAGTAGCTTTTCGGGTGACACGGATGCGTGTAAACATGTAATTTAAGCTCCAGTGACTCAAATGTTGGTGTTAATTAATGAAGGTGTTTTGAACAGTCAATGTTTTTAAATTCCGGGAACTTTCTGGAGAAGTTTTTTTAACCTTGTTCTACATGAGAAAAGTGTGGCGGCCTCACCGTCTTTTAGTAGACAATAATTACAGCTTTGTTAAAAGCTGCTTTTCAACTTACGTTTAACTATAACTCACCTATTTTCGCGTTACAAGCAGGCGAAATCTCACTTCTGAAGCTGTTCTCGCGGCGCTGAACTTTCTGGGAGCGATTAAGCAGCGCGGCAGCTCTTCCCCCAGCATGGCACCCTGCAAGGTTTTTTTCATGGCAGCATCCAAAAGCAAGATAACAAGCAGGGTTGCAAGCCTCGCAAGCAGGTTTTCTGTTGTTTTCGTTGGCCTTTTCACTTAGTGCCAATATCAAGTGCTGTCTGCAGCCATCAAAGACCTCCTCCATATGTGACTCTCAACCCCTTGTCTCAAATGGGAGGATGTGGAGGCCGTCTTGTTCCTACCGTAATATCTACAATACTTCCAGCAATGTGAAACTCTTGGATTTAATGGAGGAAAATGCTCGGCCCCTTAAATCTATTAAATACATTTTTTGCATTGTATAATTGCCATCACTGTATTAAATTTTTTTTTTGCCAAATTTGAATAACAAATTTGGAAATAATTGGTTGGCATTTTCATTTGCTCCAGCATCTATTCTGTGGCAACAAATGACTTAATTCCATGTGGTTGTTGTCGCTCCATTATCATATGCTTTGTGCCCTCAAGTTCAATGTGACATTTTTTTCTTTCTGCTGCTATCAAATTGATTCCTAAATAGACATGGGGCAGCTTATTGAAAACAGCAGCGGCAAAGAAGCTTATGTATTATAACAGGTTACGAAAAGTTGGGAATACACACACACACACACACAGATATTCCCCCACTTTGCAGATCCCTTCCTTTCAGGCGTTACGAAGCGTGTTCAGAGGTAATGGACGGCTGAAATGATGGGCTTCCGTCTCTCTGCACCTGGGGTGGAGGGTGTGCGTGTGCCTGGGCGCAATTTTCACGTGCACAGGCTTTTTATGTGTGTGCGTGCACTTATGACACATCTGTGCGTGTGTTTGCATTTATGTGTGAGGAGGGGGGAGGGGCGGGGCTATCAATTTTGATCGTTTTTCAATGAGGGTCCAATGTGTAGAATCCATAACAATACCATCAATCCACAGCAGCGGCAACAACATGGATGTAATTTATATGGTAATGCAGCAGCCATGGTTGCCCCCAAGTTGAGCAGTGGACATCTCTGATAATGGACAGCATGGGTGTGCTGTGGCATCCTAATGCAATGTATAGCCACAGAAACACACACACACACACACCCACCTGCACTTCCCTGTAACAGGGAGGCATGTTTCAATTAGCAGATGCAGATTGCTGCTGCGATGCGTTTGTGCATCTGAGTCAAAGGGTTGAGTGTATTGGTTTGTGTCAGCTGGTGTGTGTCCCGGTCTCTGATCTCCTCCAAGGTAAAAACAGCCACTTGCGCGAGGAGTGGAGTGGGGGAACAACCCCCTGAACCAAACGTCGGGATGAATCCGAGATGTTGTTCAGCTAAGATCCGTACTGTGGGGTTCTCCCACGGCCGCAGCATGTAACGTGCTGTCTTGCACTGTGAGAGACTCAGTGGTCCCGGTCCTGTACTTAGTCACGACTCTCAAAGGAATTTTAAAGTTTGTGTCTGTGTCCGTTATTTAGTAAGAAGCTGTCACAGCCTTGCGATTGGTCACGATGATGTGTGGATGAGAAAAAGAACGCTGACATTCAATTATTTCATCTCCGTTCCCCATCATCTGGGTCCTGTCGGTGTAATGAGTCTCCATTATTGTGCACTCCGCACATGAGAAGGTCACAAGATATTGTTCAGAGGTGACTAATAACTGGACCTTTCACAATTCTCGACGGCCGCGCTGTCACCAAGTAGACTTCAGTAGAGGTGAGGTTTGATTAGTGATTTGAAAAGGTGGAACAAAGCAAAGGTCTTGTCATTTTATTTGCTCAACACGTGTATTTTGTTTTTTCCAGATCCTTTGCTCAAAACATAAATCTGCATCTGTGGGTTAATATTTCTTTTGTATGTGAAAGGGTTTGAATTAGCAGTTATGGATAAAAAAAATTATTCATCATATATATTACGTTGAGTCACCTGTGAAACCTGAACGCCATGCGTTGCAAGTCCATGAAAGCTAGTTGGCAAGATGGCAAATAAGTTTTAACAGTTAGCCAAAGGTAACCGGTAATAATTACAAAAGGCGGTTTGCTGAAACTCAAGTCAAAGTAATCGATACTTGGTTGAAATAGATAAAAAAAAAAAAAGAAGTCATGGTAAGAGTAGTTGTTCTGAATGAGAGAAAATGGATTTGCACACTTAAATCTGTGCAAATATCCTATAAAGTGTGGATTCTTTAACCTCCAGCACCTCAACCAGGACTGATACTCTTTTCCGGGGTTTTTTTTATAGCTCACTGAAAGGAATGGGTGAATGACTGAAACCATTAACTAAAAATAATTTATTATAGATGTAATAGAAAAATTGGTTAATGGTTAGAATAGCTAAAAGTAATGGTAGTAGTGGTTAATGGCAAGAGCGCCGAAAGTAGGCGTGCTGATGGGGGGTGCGTCATCCCATACTGTCCCCCTTATTTATAATTCATAAAGAGTTTTTTTATATGATTTCATTTCAGGATAGTCTGTGTATTTTCTGTGTAGCCTGTCTGATGCACAAATGTAAGATTTGACAGAGATAATGTTAGGCGATGTGTCTCAAAAATGGATCTCTGATTTTTTTAATTGACCTTAAGCCAAGTTTGCTGCCTGTTGTAGTGTAAAATGATCTAAAACATATAAAAAGTTCTCAGCCATTCAAGTTACTGTAATACACAAATCATGAATATGGGGCTGCTACTTTATACTGTATGTCATCATAGAGATTATAGTCCTGTAAACCACTTGACCTAAACGGACACTTCGCTGTATGAGAACAAATGTCCAGGTTAAAAACAGTAAAAGTAGCAGTTTTCATTTGGAAAGAGCATTTTCAATTTATGAACGACCAGAATGTAGAACAAGACAATGGGATGCTGGGAATCAGCTGAGCACCTTTTTTTCCCAGCTGTCTCAGCTGCATCGTGCGTGCGTGTGTAGGATCAGCCTGTTTAGGGATAGTGCTCCTGATGGGAGTGATGCAGGCGAGATGAAAAAGAGAAAGTGAGTGCAGGCAGAGGAGAGCTGTGGGCCAGAAGAGGAGAACCCAGACACTGTTACACATCAAAGGAAGAGCCACTGATACAATCGTCTCTTTAGGCTGTGAAACTTTATTAATTAAAACACGTCTGTTGAATCATCCTCTCATCCCTCCCCCTTCCTGCTTTACTCATTTTATCACTCGCTCTCTGCTGGGACGATGATTACAAAGGGGAAGGGGGGGGGGGGGGGGGGGGGGGGGGGGCGGTGGGAGGACACATTCGAGGTTATGAGCCGGATGAACTCCGCCCCCGTTCCTGGATGGGCTGCAACATCCACGTGTTGCTCACACGTGCAGATAACAACAGGTATGCATGTTGCCGCGGTTGAGCTCAATGCGAACTATTAAAAAGGAGTGAATGAGAGGAGAGGGGAGTATTTCTGGGGGGGAAAAGGAGGGAGGAAATTGGGGGAAACAGGAAGAAGAGATGAGATTGAGGAGACAGACTGCGCTGTATAGATAAATAGAGAAAAGGGCCCATTGTGTCAGCAGCTGTCATCACTAAATAGCCCTCAGATCACTGTCAGACACGAACACACACACACTGACTGACAGCTCCCCCTCAGTCCAACATCTGTGCAGACAGCAGCCGGGGTAATGAGTCTCTGCATGTGCCAGCATGGGTGTGTCGCTTCTTATTCCTCCCTCTTCCCCGCGTATACCGCTCATTCAATCACTCCACGTCTCTCTTATCTCGTCGCGAACCCCCCCCCCCCTTTGTCCGTCATTTTCCTTCGTCATAATAGAAACACGTGCGGATTGACATGGCGGCGCGAGTCACATGAGTGGCGACTGAATGGGCGAAATTTGTCACGTGTAGTCAAAGTTGTGTGGCGGATTGATGTGTTTTGTTGTTTTTCGCTTCTTCCCCTCGTCTTGCGGAGTCGCCATCCAGATGCACTGTATTTCACGTAGAGGTGTGGAGGAGCGAAAAGAGATGAAGAGATGATGAATGGCTCTCGTTAGAGGGGTAATTTGTCTCTCCTTGTCTGACTGGGCTCCAGCTGTCGCTCCGTCCCTCGCTCCACTCCACTCTCCTCGGCCTGCCACTCCTCACCTCGGCCAGATGGGTGGACGGACTGAGGAGGGAGGGAGGGAGGGACGGCAATGGGAGGAGAGAGGAGAAATCACTGGCGAGTCAACAAGCGGAATTGCGCCTGATGTGTAACACCATTTCACAGTAAAGAATGGCTCCGCGGAGAAACAATAGATTAGGCAAAACTCATATTGTGGTGATTCAATGGACGCACACTGCAGCGCGGCAGCGGGCACAGCTCGTACACTTGTATGACTCATGTGAGCAAGTCAAAGCCTGGTGCTCTCGCGACAAACAAATGATGATAGTGTTCCTCCTTACGCTGTAATCAAATCACCAAGGGACCCCCACCACGACGCACTTATTGTCACACCAATCAACACTTGTGCGAGAGACCCGCGGATTCAGGGAATGCGAGACTCGGGCGCAGACAGAAGGCCTGCGAGATGTATACAGATGGTTCGGGGCAGCGGCTGAAGGATGGCGACGTACAAATCGTCAGGAGGGCCGCGTGAGCTCGTTGCCAAGTCTTTGTTCTAATAACACAAAGCAATTTCCACTGACCTTTCTGGAAATGTAGCGGGCAGAAATGACTGAGTTAAGGATGCCCCACAGCATAATTGCTAAGGAGATTAAAGTCCCCTTAATTGCTTTTGGCCAACTAGTGCAATTTTTCCTTTTTTTGTAATTAAAGTGATTTAAAATATTAATAACCGCGCTCGCACACACGTAGCCTTCTGTGCTCGAACTCGAGCAAACTGTGTGGACACGTGATAAAAACAAACAAGGGTGATGAAACAATCTTAAAGGTGTGCCACTACACACACACACACACACACACAAAGAAATATTTCCAATCGCGCGCTGTCACCGACATCCTCATTAAAGGTCTTTCGAAATATGCAAATGACTAGATCCATTCTCGCCATCAACCGACGTGATCGATCGATACAAGTAGATCAATGGCTTTTTTTCTTTTTTCATGGGCCCAAGGCCTTAATCCCTCTTTACCTCCTCATTCCTTTTTGCCATTTCCCACTCTTCTGACCCCTGTTATTGCCTCCTCCTCTCCTAATTACCCTCCTCTATTGCCCTCTTCCTCGTTATTTATTGGCAGTAAGTTTTGTCAGCTCATAGCTTCTGGACTGTCCTCTTCCCTCCATTTGTTTCGCTCGCACTCACTCAGTCTCTCTCTCTCTCTCTCTCACTCTCCATCCCACCGGTTACCCCCATGACCTCGTTGCCTCTCCATCCTCTCATCCATCTCTCACTGTCCCTCCCTGCCACCCTTTGGATCGGCCACAGTGTTTGCTTTGCCATTGTTTATCCATTTTTTTCACTGTTTGCACTGATGAGATTGACCGGACACACACACACACGCACGCACACACACATACCTAAACAGGAGACAAGGATGGCATCTCTCTGGGGTGTAGTTAACGTGGGCCTGAGGATCGATCCTAGCTCTGGTTTCCATGACGCAAAAGCTCTAAGCCGGAGCAGTTTGGACAGCAGGACAGAGACATCACTCCGCCTCTGTTCCCATCAAACGTCGACTAATGTGGAACTGTCTATATTCCTCGATTAATGCACGTTGTTTTCAGCCGTGCCTACGCGGGAAAGTTAGCCAACAACTATGTCCAACCGTCTTGCGTTTCTTAAAATGACACCTACATTGATCCTCCCCCCTCCCCGATGTTTCCCCTGATGCAAGCAATATTGCCCCGTCGCATTAAACAGTCCCCCATCTATCATTGCCCTTACACATTTTGATCTCTGTCAATACTCTGTGATGGGGAAGGTGAACGCTGTCAAACTGCAATCACCGCACATCTATATTCTGAGGAATTGCCAGTGAGAGAAGAATAAAAAAACCAAACAAATGAATACCATGATGATGAACGTTCAGCAATCACGCGTGGGTTTTCCTTTCCTCTGCCTCCTGTGTTCCTCTTTGCTTTGGTCCGTGTGAAAAGAAAGAGAAGACGTATGATGGAAGTGGAAGTCCCTTATTGAAAGGCAAGGCAGTGTAACTTTTTTTCCCCTTTTTCTGGTGAAGTTTTAAGTGGCCAAATGAGGAATAGATGACGGTTGTAAAATTTTAGACTTGAAAAGGCCTCGTTTATTTTTTGTCCTCCTCCTTCCATTTAGACTTTGGAAGGTGAATGACAAGATGGAGCTGAAGAATAGGGGGAGGGGGAACAAAATCAAAAAAGAGTGTTTTTGTAACACTTTGCCGGCTGGCGCCCGGGGCTGTCATTTTGAATGTGGATACCAGGAGGAAAATAAGTGATTATCCGCGTGTCACAGCGTCTGTGGTCGACTTTCTAATTAGGAGTCGTAATAACCTGAGTCCTTCAGCGGATTGGCTGGACTCAGTGGCCTCATTCTTACCATATTGTTGATTGATTGAGCTGCAAATATGGCAGGCGTAATTATTCTATATTTTGAGCCGTCTCTAAATAGAATTTATTAGATTTGTCTTTGTCCTTGATTCCAAACCTTTGGAGAGTAGAGTGAATTCTCTCTATCCCTCTCTATCCCTCTCTCTCTCTGGTGAACGGGACAGCCTGATTGTGTCCACGCATCCCATGGCTCCTACTATTTAAAGACTTGGCTGTTAACTTTCTTTTGTCTTACCCACGTAGAGGACAGTCATACAACAGACGAGGGGCCTCTTATGCCAGTATTTGATCCCCTGAAATACCCTTTGAAAGTGTTTACAGTCGTGGCTTTATCTGCTCTGGTGTGACCAGTATGTTGTGTAGGCAAGTGTCTAATTTAGAGGCACACATGACATGTTCTACTTGTGATTCAATTCAGTATTTTGCATTATCTTGAACCAAAGTGACGAAGGCTCGCTTTATTCTCTGTATTTACTGTGGCAGAGATTGTCCTGCGTCTGCCCTCGCTGCGGCAAATCACTTGGTTTTGGTTTCTGTGGAGAGAACAAAACAAAAAAAAGTGTATTTGTCACTCATATTTACTGAATGTCTCTGTGTGGCTCTATCTCTTTGCTGAATCTCTCCAGTCTCAGAGCTTTTGTGTTTGTATCAAGCTACATTGCTTTTACCAGGTGGCTGTTCCAAGGAGCAGGTTTACTTTTTTCTATTTTACTTTTTATTTTTTTAAAACTCTGTAAAGCATCCTTGGGTACCTTGAAAGGCGCCATATAAATTTAATGTTTTATTATTATATTTAACCTGCAGCAGTATTTTTATTTTTCATGATGTCCCCTTTCTTTGTGTGGTTGAGCCAAATGTTGTAAGAAGTACACATTTTCTTATTCACATCTCTTCGTGCAGATGGTTTTGGTTTTACTTGATTTTGCCGTTTTAGTTTTGCCGATTGTCTGCACTGCCAGATGCCCAATACACGCCATCAACGGCCATCACAAGAACAATTCATTTAACGGATAGTATTTCCAATAAAAAATGTTTCATCCATTTCCAATCACCTCCACTGGGTCGGGACAGAGGCAGGCATCTTGAGACAATTCTCTTAAAACCTGGACAAATTAAACCAAAACTATATGCATGGCTACAGAAGCCATGAGGTAAAAGAGGAAATGTGCTTATTTGCAATTGTTAGTGCCTTGGCCCGTAAGGAGGTTTCTGAATCTTTTTTAAGATCTTTTTTACATCCCAGTAAACCTTCTTCCTGGAACAAGCCTCTGTGTCACTGTCAGTCATTGCCATCTGTTTCGTCTAACACCCCCTCCGCCTTCTTCTTCTCTTCCCTCCTTCTCTGCCGCCATCGTCCAGGTCGCCCACTCCCTCCAACCTCCTCCTCCTCCCTGCTCCCTCCGTCCCTTCCGTCCTCCTCGTCCGCCCCCCACCACCCCTCCCCCGGCCCCTCTCCACCGATCAGGGAGTGCCAGGTGCCCCTGCTGGAGAAAAACTCCCCTCACTCCCACCTGGAGCCCCACCCCGATGACTCATACTTGCTCCGGGCCCAGCCCTCGTCCGCAGGTAAGCGACCTCTTCCATCCATCCGGCCTCTTATCCCTTCATCCATTTCATTTGTGCGTCATTACGCCATCCATCACCTGGGTCGCTGCATTACCTCATCACGTGTCCATTTCCTGATCTGATTTTGTTGTTGCTCAGCAGGATGCCAAGAAATCCTTTCGCTTTGATTTAATGTCACATCTTGTTCGTTTAATCATTTTGTTTTCTGCTCTTCGGCAAAGTCAGCATTGCTTTGCATGGCTGGAGAGTGAAACAAAGGGACTTTGGCAGATATATTTTACATTGACTGTGATTGAATAAAATCACAGTCGGTTCTGAATATTATGGTTTTATTTGAGGGGAAATAAAATCATTTGATTGTTGATCATTCGCAAAATACATTTATAAATCTATCTATACGCTTTGAACGGTGAAAGAAAATCTATCACAGGGTGATAATTGCATGTAAAACAATTGTGTAATTTGATGATTTTTTTGTCTCATGTAAGCAGACTATTGGTAATTTTGCTAATGGATTACACTTTAAATGTAACTGTCCCACCTTAGTCAACTACTGCCAGAAAACAATGATGCAAGTGAAAGCCACCCCTTCACACTCTGCAGTTGTTGACAGTGTGTATTTGATGTGTGTTTGTGCTCATTTTCCATATGACATCCACAATCCTCAGGAAAGTGAAAGCTAAGGGGATAATGAATTTTAAGTGCCAGCAGGAGGATCAGCATAGCAAAGACAAACTAGTTAGTTTCCTTGGCTCTATAGCATTCTCTTTCATCGCTGGACGCTCTCTTGTTGGCTGTTAGAGGCGCGGTGTGCTTACATCAGCACCTTGCAACTGTTCTTCTCGCCCATATGCACATAAATGCACACACACACACACACACACACACACATCTGCAGTGGTGAGTTCATTCATCAGCATGCACATTTGTTCTCAACAATTAGCTTCTGTGGGCCAACTCTCTCTTGTCCCCCTATGCCTCTCTTTCCCGCTCGCTCCCCGTTCCTCCGTTCCTCCGTGCATCTGCACTTGTAATCAGCGGATATATTTAGCAGAGGCCTGATGGGAGGGAGAGGGGTGGGCAGAGAAGTCCTAATGTGATTTTTGGTGGAATACAATCTATTGTTAATGGCGTTAGGCTCTCCTTTGATCCAGTATAAATCTTCATTAGGGAAGGCCCGGGTCCCAGGTTCAAGAGCAACGTGATTAGGGGGCTTTTAAAATGACGTTACATCAGCCCCCTAATTGGTTTACTGTTTGCTGGGGCAACATCAATCATTAGCCCAGTAACCACACAGCAAATAAATTCACTCTGCCACTGACACCCTAATGGCAGACACTGGCAAAGAGGGAGAGTGAGGCTCACAGGCACACACTCTCTTTCTCTCATTCTTGTTTCGCATATACACCCACACTTTGGGTTCCGGGGCTTCTTTCAGTCTCTGCTGAGCATGTACACACAGAGACGGCGAGCAAGAGAGACGAAGAAAGAAAGTGTGTGTGTGCGAGGACGACGACAGAGAAGCAGGAAGAGAAAAGAGCCAAACGGGGGCACAGACAGAGAAAGCCAAACTTTGACTTTTTGAAGTTGTTTAATGAGATATCTTGCATAAAAAAATCAAAAAAGGAGCCAGACAAAAAAACTAAAAAACATTCAAAGTGCAGCAGTAAAAATAGATGGAGAGAGAGACTGAAAGGGAGACCGAGACCAAGAGACGGAGGGAGTCAAAGAGACAAAAAACCCAAAAAGGGTCAAAGTGATGTGAGCCTAGGGTGCGAAAGGAAGGGGGAGAACAACATGCAGATGGAATTGCAAATTGCCACATCTCCCAGCCAGGACCGCTGATCTAATGGGTGCGGAGAGAGAGTCCTCGGCTTTGGGCCGTCCATTAGGCTCGACCTAAATGAGTTTAAAGTGGCAGAACGGCACTCCGTCAACACGCCCTGGCATGTAGGGAGACACGGGAACGGCTGCGAGGAAGTGGAAGAACCTCACTCTTTCTGCACGTGTGCCGCGAGCGTGCACGAGCGTCTGTCTGGACAGTGCGTCTTTCAGAGGGGTCCTGTGGAGAGCGGACGCTGGGCCGGAAATGAGTCTTACCAAGCCAGGCAGAAACTGACCGCCGCGAGATAATCCTCAGGAAGCTGCATGCTGTTCGTTTGTGTGTGTGTGTGTGTGTGTGTGTCCGTCCTTGTAAAGTAGTCCACCATTACCTAAGCTACCAGGTGGACGGACGTGTTCGTAGTGAAGCGTGACAGGTGGATGGGAGCGCAACGCCGCCACAGCCGCCGATTGGCTGGGAATTGGGCTCCGCGAATGTTTATGTGGGAATACCGTCCGGCTCGGAGCACCTGTCTGGGAAAACCTCCCCCCGGAACGACGGGAGAGGCTGCTGCGACGGCCAATCCGAGCGTGGCGGATCGCTCCTGGAAAGAGCTAGCCTTAGCAGCCGTCTCTGGCCATTCATTATGCATGGGGAATGCTAGGCTATTTTTAGCCCGAGCCTCCTCTGAAGAGGCTCGCTCTGTGCTGCCAGGGGAGCCACCTCAAGTCACCGCCCCAAAACAATGACTGCTCAATGGCTTTGTTGAAACAAATCGGCAAGAAACAAAGGCACCAACAGGGATGCGTCCCGTCCTCCTGCGCTCATTTCATGCGTCCTGATGGTGCTTATGTAAGGGGGGGGGGGGCGACATCTGCATAACAGTGGGACGGTTTGTGCGGGTGCGCGTGGCCACGTGCATGCGGGTGAACTGCACACATGCATTTCCGCTCGTGGAGACCGTTTGTTTTTGGCTGAATTCCGACGACTCTTCTCTGGCAAATTATTGCCTCCTAATTACACAAAGATGACTAGCCAAGACAGAGGCTGTGTGTCTGTGTTAGTGTGTGTGTGTGTGTGTGTGTGTGTGTGTGTGTGTGTGTGTGTGTGTGTGTGTGTGTGTGTGTGTGTGTGTGTGTGTGTGTGTGTGTGTGTGTGTGTGTGTGTGTGTGTGTGTGTGCGTGTGTGTGCATGTGCGTGTGTGTGTTTAATGAAGCCTATGTGCAGATTAAGCCCGCCTTGGCGGCATGTGTGTGTGTGTGTCAGTGCCTCTCAGTTTCACCTCGAGCTCTCCTTCCATTGTGCTCGGCCTCTGAGGTCTGAGAAGAATGACAAATGAGGGGCATGTGACATTCTGAGACAGAGGACATATACTGTATGGACTGGGGGGGGGTGCCACATGGGAATATACCATCCTTAAAACACAGACAGCATGGCAATTAGCTCAAAGAGAAGGTGCATGACAAACCAGTGGGCCGGGTGGCACGGTGTTTATCAGAATTTTTGTCCTTAAGAAAGGCTGGAAGCAGTGGGGGTTGTGGGGCGTGAAATAAAGAGATGGAGAGACAGAGGGGGTGAGAAGGACAGAGCGAGGGGTGGGGGCAGAGCACTGCAATGATCCCTTTTTCAACTGCTGAATGGGCATCTCAGCAGGCCTGCACACACACACACACACACACACACACACACACACACACACACACACACACAAACACACGTATATGCACAGCCTGCTGGGTGACTTTTCTGTTAACCACAGAAAATATCAATAAACAGTTTGCCCATCCGGTGCTACAAAACAAACTACTTTTGTTGTTTCCTGCTGCCAGTCGACTACACTGTCACACACACTCTCTCACACACACACACACACACACACACACACGTGTGTGTGAGTGTGAGTGTGTGTGTGTGTGTGTGTGTGTGTGTGTAGGGGCGGCAGGTTAGCAGACAGGCTTATACTTCTCCTCCGAACGAGGCTCCCTTGAATTGGCGTGCATAATGAACTTCCAGGGATTAGCCCGGGCCAAGCCCGCCAGCTTACAGCTATAGTCCCCCATCTCCAGTCGCAGGGGACCTTGGACAGAATAAACTGGGTCAGGCTTCGGCTGCAGCCGAAAAGGGGCTCTGAGCTTCTCCGCAAAAAAAATGTGGCCGTCGAAAAACGACACCGAAGAGCCGCTGAGAAAATCTTTTCATGATCTGCTGTTTACTCACACTGGCTGGTGAAAGAGAGAGGAAATGGAGGAGGAAAAAGATGAAGTGGAATAAAATGCGATCTGCCTGGCTGCTCCATAATTGCTCTATTTCCTTGCCGCATGTTTTTGTCGTTTATCGGACTGGGTCGCGAGTAAAACTGTTGTCCCTATTAGCCTACCTGCGGGTTTGTACTTTAGCAACCAGACAATTTATCTGACTAAGTCCCCTATCTTAATTTATTGGACCCATTTACCTCCAGCATACTTGTTACTGTGCACTGCCTCTGTTCCGGCGGTTAGTCAGATTTGTGTTTCTGTGGCCAGAGCAGAGTGTGGAGTTTTTGGGGGGGTTTTTCCCAGCAGTCCCTGTGTTTATGAATACGAACGGCCTTGTACGTCGGCCTTGCTGCTCTGGCAGTCCTCACTTCTCAATTCGGTTTGTGTTTTGCTCCGTTGTTTTCCTAGCATTCTTTTTCAAGGATTTGAAGAGTACATAAGAGTGGGTTTCTTTGAATGTCATTTGCATGCGCCGTCGCACAAAAGGCAATTTGTCTCAGATCAAAAATATTTTCGCAGCACGTCTTAGGGATAATTTATTTCAAACTCCTACTAAAAGCTGTGTGACTTTTGGAAGAAAACTGACTTTAGTGACTGACTTTAAACTGTTATTTTGTCCACCGTCTGTTAAGATTAAGTATTTGCACTTCATTCAGCAAATATTGATTCAATGATGAATAAAAGAAAACAAAAATGTTTTACTATGTAATATTTCAGTTCAGTTCAATTGAAAACACATAACAGCTCCAGTGGTCCCGCAGGAGGCAATGAAGAGACTAAATAAATAGAATCACAGGCACTACTTTTATCAGGATTTACATATTTCTTGACACTATCTGGTGACGTGTAATAGAATTTGCTGGTAGATTACAGATAATAGGATTTCCATATTTTTTCCCATACGATGGGAAATATTCAAATGTTTTATTACAAAATGGAGCCGATGTGAGTCTCTGCAACTGTACAGGATTCGACGTAGTCCTTGTGTCACAGTGTAGTGGCTAGATCGCTGGACAATGCACTCGTTCCCCAGTGGTGCCTTCGAGTGCTCGTCCGCACATGCACAGAGACAGACGGACACACACACACACACACACACACACACACACACACACACAGAGAGAGAGAGAGAGACTGACACACACACCAAGGCTGCAGCAGTTCATAGAAAAGCTAGGGCTGTAAAACTATATATTCCTCTTCCACACAAGGTGTGCCATATATTATTCATCTGAATTTGAATGAAAAAACTGTTCAATATTTATAGCTGGAAAGTGAACAAAGGCGAAAGGCTTGCATTTTTGTACGCAGATTTAAACATAGCAGACAGCGGGGTAGTGTGTGAACATGGGAGTGCCTCATTTTATTTTTGAATCGCTCCGACTGTGTCCATGCCTGCATGTGTGCGTGTAAAGCTTCTTTTTTCCCCCCCATTATATGGCTCTGTGTTGTGTGTATTGTCGCTATGCTCAAGCTAGATAAAAGTACTTAGGCAGACAGGGTGTAGTAGGAGCTATTTCAGTTTTAAAGGGACATTGTGGGGAGGGGAAGTCAAGTAAAATGTATTTATAAAGTGCTTTTAACAAACACGGTTTATCTCAAAGAGCCTTACAACTCAAACAAAATGCAAATAAAACTCAGATGAAAGAGCGGGAAACAATCCTCAAGAAGAAAATGATACAAGCGAGAAGGTGGGGGAAGAGGAGGAGGAGGAGGAGGGGGAGGATAAGAAATAAAATTCTCTGAATACTTTAATATCAATTTCCACTGTGCATGTATGACGCCAGACTGTGGCTTTTCCTGCAGGTGTTTGACAGCATGTATGTTTGCATGTGCACGTGTGTGTGTGTGTGTGTGTGTTAGTGTCTGTGTGTGTGTGTGTGTGTGTCAGTGTGTGTGTGTGTCTGTGTGTGCGTGCGTGTGCGTGCATGTGCGTGCGCGTGTGTGCATGTTCCTGTGTCTCCCACGAGCATCTTTGCATGTGCAAACAGATGTTTTGTGTCGCAGAGGTCACGCCCCTCCATCTTTCTCTCGTCTCCTTCCCCTCTTCCCCTGTTCTCTTCTTTCACAAGCATCTGTTCTTCGGGGACGCGTGGGTGACACCTGCGCCCCAGTGGCGGCGCCGAGGAATCAGGTCACCTTACAAACTGGTAGACTTTACAGCTGGAGTTGTGAGGGAGCCCCCCCCCCCCCCCCCCCCCCCCCCCCGCCTGATCTCAACACCCAATCCTAGAGGAAGGGAATGACCAAGAGGGACAATTAGTTGGCATGCAGTTGCTACATGCATTTATGCTCTATCTTGAATTAGTGTGTGTGCGTGTGCCATTTGTATCATTTATGCCTCTTCGGAATGTTTCGACTGTCATATATCAGAGCAAACTCATCCACTCGTCTCTCCCCTTTTCACACTTTTGCCTTTATTATTCAATAAAAAAAGGAGATGAAAAATGGAGGAGGGCAAGTGTGATCGCGCAGCTTGACAAAACAGTTGCTTTTGTTCTTTTCACCCCGCACACGTATGTGGGCATATGTGCGCTTACTCCATGCTTTGATCAGCACGAGAACAGGCAACGTGCAAAACAAACACGGCGATTGTAATGTATTCCACGCTCAGATGTGTAAAATAATGATGAAAGTGTAATGTGTGGCACCGTCGGAAAGAAAAGAAACAGCTCACGGTGTTCTACAGCCAGAAGACAAAGCCAAATGTAACATCAGTGACTCTGTTTGTTCTGCGATAATGTCATATCAAAAATGACATTTAAAATGAAGGGTGTAGACAGATTGTCGGGACATCTGAAGTTTGTCTTTTTTTTTTTCTTTTTTGATTAAACGCGTGGTCTTGAATCGTCGGTGCATTTGACGACGTGCACCCGTCACCGAAAGTAACCGAAAGAAGTGATGCAGCTGTGTCAAACTCTCCCGTACTGTATCGTATGTGGTTCATTGATTTTTCTGGACAAACCCCCCCCACACACACACACACACATACGAACACATGCTGAAGAAGACAATCTCAAATCTGACTCACTCACACGCAGAGAGCACAAGAGAGAGAGAGAGAGAGAGAGAGAGAGAGAGGTAAAAAGGTGATGTGTGAATGGGTGTTCTTGTCATCCGGGTTTGTTTTTCAGCTCTCTCACTCAACAGTCCATTAGCTCTGTGTTGGAGCGGCTGGTATTGGATTCTAGCTGACATGTTCTCCCCAGTCTGGGAGCAGGCAGGCTGTGCTGAGTACTCTAATATTGCTCTCTCTCTGACCCCCCCCCCCCCCCACACACACACACACAGTGAACAAGAAAACAGGAAAGTAAGGGTGAAAGTGAAAGAGGGACAGGAGTGGGGAACCTGGCCCAAAGTTAGATGGGCAAGACAGAAAAAAAATGTGAACCGAGATGTGAGAGCATGATTATCAGATTTCATACGTCCATATAGCTGGAGTTTCACACCAAAATAAGTTATCGACCATTTGAAAAAATATGATATGACACCTACTCTGAACAAAATGATTGCTGACTCAAGGGTATAGAGCACATGAACGAATGTAAATGACGTTACAATGTGAAATAAACCAAAAGATGTCCAGTAGCCTCACACGCGTCTGGTCTACTTTTGGATGTGTAGCTTTTTTTTGGAATTAATTCTGCCTTCATCTGGAAACTCCTTCGACTTCCCTCGCAAAGTAGCGTGGCTCTTAAACTGCTCTCTGCTCTCCTCTTCTTCCCAGGGGCTGCCAACCACCACAGTCAGTCCACACTACGGCCTCCACTGCCCCCTCCACACAACCACCACACCTTGTCCCACCAGTCTGCCAACAGCCTGAACAGGAACACCCTGAGAGGGGGACGCAACCCCATTCACGCACCCGCCCCGGGCACCGGAGATGGGCCGACCACCCCGGAGTCAGTCCAGCTACAAGACAGCTGGGTGCTCAACAGCAACGTCCCGCTGGAGACCAGGTAAGAGGGAAATGGGTCTCCTTGTCAGTCTTGTCAATGTTTTTACAGCTCACGGGTTTACCTGACGCTGATACCTGGAGACACGTACAGTACGCACAGCAGTGGAGTAATCAATAGGAAGGAGCTGAAAGGTCAGAGCCGTGCTGCTTCGACAAACATTCCTGTGGATGCGTGTCCCCGAGAAAATTCAAGGAGAGAATAAACGAGCAGAGGAAGAAGTCGACGCGATGTGCTGTTAAAAATGCAAACTCACTAGAAAGGAATTAAGGCCGTTCATTGAGACCTGTGAACAAATGAACGTCTCCCTGGTGACCACACAAAGTATTCACATGTTCTTTCAGAAATAGATAGAGCTACTCCAGGGATAGTCAACATGCTACTGGGGCAAAGGCTTTCAGCAAAAGTTCATTCACGAGATGTATGTGTACCACTGACTCATCATCTGACGGCAAACCATGCCTCCTCTCGGGAGCAGTACATACCCACTCTGACGGAGCGGGCTTTCATGAAATTGAGTGAATTTGGATTGACACGCCTCTGCTCTCAGTAAACCAACTTTTATTCCCCAAACATCAACAAAGAATTAGGTCGGATAGACAACAAGGAGTTTTTCGTGAATTAAGCATGGATTAGGACTGAGTTGCATTGTATCGGCGAGCGCGTTGGTGGCACCTTTTCATTTTGATGGCTGGTCAACAGCATCAATTCATATGTCAAATTTTACCATAGTAAAAATCTGTGTCCAAACTGCACAGAAGTGAATCTGCTTTATGATTGGCAATCGCACTGCATTTGTATTTTTACAATGTTATAAATGCTACTGTGACCAGGCTCACAGTCGTGTTTTTTCCTACTTTACACCAACCTAAGATCCTTTGTTTGCAGCTAATAAATCATCTGATTGTCTTCCCCACGATATGTTTTTAGTATTCAGATTTAATAAAAGATCTAACTGTCATTCAGGGACGTGACACACTGCATGAATGTCCTTGATCAGGAGGAAAGAGAGAGGCACTTTTTTGACTTAGTTGTATCAGTATTGTTTGATTTTGCCACATTTTCGTTTGTTAATGATTTATCGAATAGACGAAAGCTCCACTTTTCAGTTCACTGAGCAAACACAATACTGCAGAATATCACAGAGCGTCACTGAAAAATCCCCGTCCATCATTCTATGCAAATGTATGAGCCTGCTTACCAAAAATGAGATTCCTCTTAGCTGCGCACTCCCTGAAATGCGTTCTCCACCTCATCTCCAAGCATGACACATACAAAAAGCGGCCATGTGTCAACGCCATTATGCGTGTTTCCTGGAGTGAGGGGAGCAGGAAATACAAACCATTTCACACGACCTACACATTTCGCTTTTTTTCGCCAGTACACAAAGAACATTTACCGGGCAAACAGAGCGTCCATGCGGGGTATTACTATTTATGAGGCATGCAGTGAGAGAGACACTGCCTACATGCATGCTCGCATGCGCACGCTCCCTCTGTGAGCATTAACTCAGCAAGCTGTAGTTGTGTTTCTCCTGCTGGGCGCTGGGGCTTCCAGCTCTGGCGGCCCCGGACAAGCTCCCCAGAGTGACAGCCCTGTGCAGTATTTATGAGGCCCGGCCATGTTTAATTCAGCCCCGCTGATCTCAACCTGTGCTTATATGCATAGCGACGGCATGTATGGAGAAACGTGGTGTTAAATTGCCACCAGCAATTGTTTATCTAGGCCCGAGTTGCCATGGTGACACATGTTATAAAGATACAGCGGTTTGAGGAGAGGGGAGATTTCTGGGACCTCTGTTGTTGCAACTGATGCAGCGATCTCGGTTGGTACAAACATAAACTTATAAATCATCGGTGACGCTGTTGTGCTGGCCATCTTCATAGATTTAAATGGAGCACGCACACTACACACAAACACACAGACACAAAACACTCAGAAACGCTGTTGAGCCCTCTACACTGGCAGTATTTAGTCATGTTCAGGCGGTGGGGGTTGCGCATGGCTCAGAGCCGGTTGCTGTGGATGGAGCCCAGAGCAGCATGCAGACTTTCCAGCACCACCCTCCAGCACCACATTGGACCCTCCCCTCTGGTCCTGGTGATGGCAGGCGCATGGGTGGGCTGGCTGCAGCTACCGGAGCTTGTGTCTGGGTTTAAAGCCAGCCGGGCAGAGCCAGCGTGTCACACCATCGCGCTGGCAAAGTCTGTCCTCCCATCTCATTATAACCAGCAGCATCGGAGATGATGAGCACACGTGTGCATGTGAGGGAGGGAGTGTGATTTTGTCGACTTGTGTGTATGTTTGCATTCAAAAGCTTGTGTGGTCTCTTAGACTGCGGCTTCTCCCCACTGTTATCATATGTAAATCTTGGCATTTGTTGTCCCCTCATTATAGAAGATGTGTGTGTGTGTGTGTGTGTGTGTGTGTGTGTGTGTGTGTGTGTGTGTGTGTGTGTGTGCGCATGTGTGTGTGTGTTTTAACTTGACCCAACAGTGTGACAGCGCTGAGAGGATGAAGATTGATCACCTAAGAACACCCCAGGGCTTGTATGACTGGCAGAGAAAGAGAAAGATGGAAAAACAGACGAGAAGGGGGGGGGGGGTATAGCAGACAAAAATATAACACAGGAGAGTGAGAGAGGGGGAGAGATGGAAGGGAATGGTTTACGGTAGAGGAGGGAGAGATAAAGAGGGAGAGAGAGGGGGAGAGAAATGGAGGGAGGTGTTGATTGAAGGAGATTGTTTTGTGTGTGAGAGAAGATAGAAAGGCAGAGGAGGGAGATTGGGCCGTGTAGAACATGGATACATTTACCAATGTGAGATAAATTACTATAGATGGCCGGTGTGTGTGCGTGTGCGTGTGTGTGTGTGCGCGTGCGTGTGAGTGTGTGTGTGAGAGAGAGAGAGCAAGAAACCGAGAGGAAGAAAAAAATAAAAGCTTTTCACTGCGTGCATGAGAGGTCACGTGTGTACATGTGTTTCGGGAATTTACGAGAAACCACCTGATTTCCAATCGGTCCCTGGGAGCCTCTTGGCTCGCTGATGCCAGTTTCAATCTCCCTCTGTGATCTCAGGACATTCCCCTGAGTCCCCCCCCCCCCCCCCCCATGCCCGCTCTGCTGTCGGCCACAACTCTAGCGGAGAAATAAGATCACGGAGGGGGCTGCGGCATCTCAATTTTGTCGGGAGGGAGCAGCGGAGGGTGGGGAGGCACGGTGGGGGTACCGGAGGTTACTTTCAAATGCATTACTGTGGGGACACATTAGGAGATGCTACCTGCGGAAAACTGCAGGGGGGTGAAAGGCACGAGAGGGAGCACAGAGAGAAGATGTATGTCCAGCCCGGTAACCGCTACTGCGGTATGCAGATGAGAACTACATAATATCATGCAGGGATTATTGATGATATCATGTTGCATTCATACAACGAACGTCCAATATCCAAAATTATTATGCAGAACCAATACACCACTAACGTTAATAAGCCTGGTTTTGAATTGTAACCACTAATAACATGCTGATCTCGCCTCGTTTGGTCCGAGGAGTTTTACCCACAAAAAGTATGTTCAAAACACCAACTAGTGGAAGGCCCCCACCCAACGGCGATTTTCAGATGTGTGTGGGAGGTGCACACAGTCCACGTCACAAATTCTTGGCCTGTTCCTCGTGTCTAGTCCGAGTCCCTGACGATGAAGTCCTGCTGGATGACATGAACTTTAAACGGACTTCAAATCAATGAAGACCCCAATTGTTCAAACGAGTCCAACTGGTGACCAGAATAGCCGCTGCCGACTTTCGCAACGTGCCACTCTGATTAATTTCTTTGCGGTGAACGTACAATGTGATCAATCACTCACTTAACGCCGCGTCGAATCAGACGGAGGCTGACACATCTCATCTATTTGACGATGGTTTAAACAGTCGCCTCGCTCGTGAGTGTGTGGCTTTTGCCGTGTGATGTAGCACCGCTGCTCGTTTTTCCCTGAAGCTTCATAAGCCCAATATTATATTTCATAAAACTGTGATTAGCAGAGACATTCTTTATTCAGGTGAGGTGGGGGCGCCGCCGCTGTCAAACGCTGTGAGAAAAATCTTTAACACATATAAATATCAATTAAATGACACGGAGAAGATGAGATAGGGGCCCACCTCCCCTAAATCACAATTAAAACAGTTTTTCATTTACTGTACTGCTAGTCGTATTTGGTTATTAAAAACTGTTTGGTTTTTATCTGCTGTTGTTATGATATGTTCACCTTTGCAACACCTGCTACTGCCCCAAAGCAATTCCTTTAATATAAAAAATCCTATTATGTGCAACATCTCAGGGGGGGTTCACCCCTAAAAAAACAACTGAATGCTTGAGTTCTTTCTTTGATGCCTTCTAGTGTTATTTTGCCTTTTACAAACATCGTGCAGGCTCCAATTCTTTTCCATGTTCTCATCAAAGCAACACTCAAATCAATGCCCATTATACTCCATCCATCTGTCGATTGTTGTTTCCTACAATTGTGGCGGGGAGAAATTCTCATGCCACCAGCCTTGAGCATCCTCGGGTCCCGGAGCCCTTGTGTTTCATCCCCAGATCTGACCGTTTCTCAATTCCCCCCCCCCACACACACTCGCACTCGCACACACACACACACACACACACACACACACACACAGGGAGCCGACCTCCGTTAATTGTTCTCCACCTGTGATGGTGATTCTCTGGGTGCCACCCTGTTCAACCACATGTTTGTGAGAGATGAGAAAACGAAAGGCTGCGTGCACACGTGCACTCGAAAGCGTGTGCGTTTGTTCGCTCAAGGGGAACGCGAGCTTTGACTTCCTCCTAATTACCCAGCATGCTCTCTGTGCTGTGGTTAATTGTCCAGGTCCTCTCTCCTCTCAATGGGGAAGAAGGGTTGGAATAAAGTGAAAACACACACCTCCCTTCCTCTCTCCATCTCGCTTCTAATCCATAGCTTCCCTGTCCCGCCTCTGTCCCTCTCTCTTATGTCACTTTTTTTTTTTCCGCTGTGAGGTAGCAAATGAAATGTTTGATCGCACATAAGGGCCAATCAAGTCAAAGAGAGCCCACATAAATTTTTATTGTTTTTGCACGGGCGGGCGCCTCCGTCTGAGTCTGTGCAAATGTGTGTCAGTATGTGAGTTAGTGCCGGCTTTTGCTGTGTGTGTGTGTGTGTGTGTGTGTGTGTGTGTGTGTGTGTGTGTGTGTGTGTGTGTGTGTGTGTGTGTGTGTGTGTGTGTGTGTGTGTGTGTGTGTGTGTGTGTGTGTGTGTGTGTGTCAGGATGCATGACAGTGAGGTACACCAATGGTTAGACTCGGGGGTTGGGGGAGTGGGGGGCACTGCTGGCAGCTCGGGAGAAGGGGTGTGTGTGTGTGCGTCTCTGTCAGTTCTCTCTCTAATTATGTGTGACGTTTCCATGCTGGACCACTGTCAAAAAAGGCCCCCCCACAATATTCACACACATATGCAGAGACACACACGCAGGCCAATACACACACAAACACACACACACACACACACACACACACACACACACACCCACACACCCCAGCTTAATGATACAGAGTTGTGATTGCCGGCTGCCTGCTATGATAGAACCCCTCCATAGTCCTCCGCAACATAAATCAATGTCAATTACCTCCCCAGAGCACATTAGACACTCTCCATTCCTACTCGTAATTAGTATGGCCTGTAGACATATTCCCATCCCACACCAAGCTCACTGTGGAGCCTCTGCACACAAACAACAAAGCCAGGCACTGGAATGAATTCATCGCATGCATCTAAATACAAACCAGCACAGCAAATCATATATATATATATATATATACACTGTGCTTCAAGTAATGCACCACCTCACCCTGCGTTCACGCCAGACACACACACATGCTGTATTAGGAGTATTGTAGTTAATTACCGCTGGCCTTGCCATCACAGGGTGCGTCAACGGCTGTGAAAATGAGTCGAAGCAGAGACACACGCTGGCTGACCTTGGAATGTGTGTGTTTGTGCCTATACACACGCAAGCCATGCATTTCCCAGCATGTGGGTTTATGCATGCATATTAAAATTGATGGCTGTGACACTGAGAGCGAGTTATTTTTAGACAATAACCTCATATTTTCTTTGCGTGCCATCTCCTCGCACTCTCTCACCCTCTGTCCGTCTGTCTTTTTCTTTTTTTTCGTCTCTCTTCTCCTTCTCCCATCTTCCTCGGTGTCACGCAGTGTACCTGACAGGTAAAAGGGGGAGGAAGGAGGAGAGAAGAGGTAGAAGAGGGGCGAAAAAGAGAAGAATCCAGCAGGATACCAATCCAACAATCAGTGGCATGAGATGATGAGAGAGAGCGAGAGCGAGAGACAGAGCACAGACCGGCTGAATAATTGATAAAGAGTGGAACGGTGCTCCCAAACCAAATCTTCATGCTCTGAGCACATCACCCGCTTTCAGCAACTGTTTTTAGATGAGCAGACATATGTACAGACACGCTGTCATGAAACGGCAGCTATTAAAGCCATTAAAGGGGACAGGAGACCATACAGCAAAGTGTACTATTTTTAATAGCAATCATCAGAGGCAGCTACAGCAGCGGGTTATATGTGGTCACACTCGCCTGAAGAAACGAGGCGTTGATCGGCATTTGAGCACACACACCTGTTTGTGTTAGGATACTAGACTGAGGACTCGGTCCGATTCTGACTTTGACTTTGACTTCAACACCAATGAATCATGGCGTTTCGTGGCAGCTTTTTAAAATTTAGAATGATTTGCCATCCTCCCAGAGCCCACAAAACATAAATCATGTTTCACACGTTCAGATACAGTATAATGCTTTGCTGCATGGACGGCTGGCTTTGTTTTAAAATGGGGGAGTAAACTTGGAACAGCTACATGATTGGCAGGGGTCCTTTCCCCTGATCCGTTATAATTTAAATACAAATTCCCTGCCTTTCTACACCACCTAACATCTTTGATTAAGTCAAGAAGCTGCAACTAGTCTAGGTATATCGGACTGAGGGTTCTATGAAAAATGAGAATATCATCAAGAGTATATAACTGGCTGCATCAGGTCAGGAAATGATTATTAGAAGAATGGTTGTTTCATATTTGAAATTCCATTCATAGAAACATTATGCAATTATCTCAAATGGCAGGAGGTTTCAGGCTACGAGGCCACCTTCAAGGTTGAACAAGGACAAACTATTCATACGAATGAAATAGCCTTACAACAAATCACTGTGTGATTTGTGTAATTAAATTGAATTGTATAATTATTTTCAATATTCACAAGTCAAAGTCTAACGACTGCAACAAGGTACAAACAATTTAGATGAATGAAATTACCTTTCAACAACGATCTAATTCTAATGCTTCCTGTTTAATTAGCGTCATCAGCTGTGGTAGTTGTCATGAAGGGACTAATAATCATCAATTTAGCGCGGATTTGTTTGTAACCTAAGCTAAATTATCTTCAAACAAGGACTGTAACGCAAAACTCTTTTTTGGATTATTTAGTTAGGATTTGTCATTTTCGTCTTATCGATTATGTCCAAGGTGCTTTTACGCATTAACTGATAAGACAAAGGTGATTAATCTTTTGACACTTTTGCAGATACATTTAGCTAGTCACCAATGGCACTGTCTGACAAATGAGAGATGAGTGCCTCTAATGCCTGTTGATAATTACATTTTCAAATGTAGAAGTGGCTCTGGTGTGACATTTCCGTGGGTGATAAAATTATCTTCCAAAACTTGTGTGAAACTCAGTATACATGAAAAGTGTTTTGGATTTAAGAGTGGTGTGTGTATGTGTGTCAACTAAAGCCACACACACTGTTTACTTTCCACTCTGATGTTCAGATGTTGCGCTTTGTGCACACACAGCCTCTTTAGCATGCCGTGGTCAACAAAATAATATGAATGCATGCAGCATAGTTTGAATATTTGAGACATCCCAAAGAACAACAACAGTAAATTGATGCTATCTGAATGCTGGAGCCAACTCTAGCTGAAGGATACCAACAAACATGAAATCAATGAGCCCTGGTCAACATGGTTATGAAATCTTTGTATCCAAGGTTTGGAAGCCATAAATAATTTCTTCAGCTGGTAATGCCTAGCATGAGCTATGTGTTGTTACAGTAAAGGGTGGCTGGCAGTAACGTTAGCCTATGCTGTCCCTTCATCTAATTCTATAATGATTTATTTCAGACTGAGATATGACTAGAGACTTGTCACAATGTCACAAAAAGTACTATCCAACCTGTTTGTTTTAAACACCCATCACATTGAGCAGGTGGACTTCCTGTTTAAACTGTTGAAAGTTTACTTTCCCGTGCAGTGAGCAATTATTACAGATACAATCCGTGCTCACTGTCAATTTTGTCTCCGCGTTAAGTGGTTAGAGAAGATAATCTGGCCAAATAACTGTTGGCATGTTTACTACCTGTTTTATCGTCCGACCTTGATGGCCTCTAACTGCCTTTTGAATAAGTGAACACCAGACAAAATATTCTCTGTTTGCAGGATCGTCCTCTGTCCCAAAGTCAAAGACTTACAAAGTACCAGAGCATCTGCACCTACACACACACATACACACACACACACACACACACAAATGGACAAACATTAATGCCCACAAAGGCAGGCAGACAAAATCTCACAGGGATTTTTCTTGGCAATAGATTATCCTCACCTAATCTGATGTGTCACATTCAACTTTTTTATTTCCTGTTACGTCACCTGGAGTCTGTATCGGAGCAGCTACTGGCTCCAGATGTGTGCTGTTAGTGTGTGTCATGATCACAGAGAGGATATGTTGGGTAAAAGGAAAATGTGCTGCAGAGAAGGAGTAGTGTGACAGTGAGGGTGAAGAAAAATGAGAACATGGGAAATGGGAAGGGGGGGGGGGGGAGTAGCAAACGTTGGGTGAGCAGGTGCAGCGGTGGCAGAGGATAATGGGTTATATGAGCAAAGAGATGATGGTTCAAAACCCATCTTTTATCCACTCTCTGAGCCCTGACCCCACCGGGGCAATGAAAACAGGAAAGGGGGACGGCATTGATCCTCCGCAGCCACTGAGAGCAGAAACGAGGCACATCTTTAGTGGGGTGAATGGAAGAAAAATAGAAAAAGAAAAAGAAAAGGAGGATAGAGCAGGGGAAGGTTAAAAAGAGACCTTGGACTGGAACTGGGCTTTATTGGAGACACAATCAGTTCAAGGATGTTCAAACCCCTTTGGCACAAAGGGTTCATCAAAAAGAAATATTGGACAGGAGCTTGCACATATGTGACCTTGTCATCCGGACTCTGACGGGGCGGCAGATTGCCGTGTCCCCTTCATGTTTACCTTTCCTGCAGAGAGTGTTTCTTCCTCTTAATTCAAACAGAATTGACTAATATCATATCATATGTTGTTTTTTTTCTACCAGTAGAATGACATTTTCTCTCCCTCCCTCTTCTTTTTTCTTCATCTTCAGGCACTTCTTGTTCAAGACGTCGTCTGGGACCACCCCTCTCTTCAGTAGCTCCTCCCCCGGGTACCCCCTGACCTCGGGCACGGTGTATTCCCCGCCCCCTCGCCTGCTGCCCAGAAACACCTTCTCGCGCTCGGCCTTCAAGCTGAAGAAGCCGTCCAAGTACTGCAGCTGGAAATGTGCGGCGGTGACGGCCATCGCAGCTGCTGCCCTGCTGGCCATCCTACTGTCCTACTTCATCAGTGAGTGAACTGGCACCAAGTATTATTCGGGGAGACGACTTGTTGCGTTTTTATCTGTTTCAATTAGATGGCTTGTGCTGAAGAATTAAACGATATAAGGCCAGTTAAATGTTACAAAGATATATGCAAAGATGAATTGACACATAGAAGCACACCATCATAACCTCCAACGACTCCAGTCGCTGCAAGAACAAGTCAGTTTCTATAGAAGTCTGTGAGAAAACGACTCTACTTCTCATCTGGTTTATGACACCATTGATGTTTTTGTGACTCATCATATCATTAAGAGTGGAAAAAGACGATAAAGTATGGTTTGCATTGAGCCATGGATACGGCATGATTGACAGCTAGTACCGTCCAATCGGTGCATGGCTGCAGGTGTGCAGTGGACGAGCTCTCAGTCAAACCCAACCCGCGATCCTCCAAATACGGTTACTTCAGGTTCCCCCGAAAAAGAAAAAGAAAAAATCCCGCTGATCAAAATGCTGGAAAGTAGGATTCAAAACAGCAGTTGACGAATCAATGGGTGACGTCATGGTGGGCTGCCACATGGGAGGAACGCAGAGGCAGCTGTTTACGGCTCGCAGCTCTTTCTCTCTGTCTCCCGCCCCTTCACCTCCCTGTTGTTTCCCCTTCTGTCTGCGGATTAGCTACGACGGGGTACAAATGGAACTGGGGGACAAAAGTTCTGTTTACAACCACAAAGAGCGAGCAGCTCTAAGAAAACAAGCTAATGACGTGTTCAGTCTGTCTATCCATCTCCCCTCTGTTTGGTAGGTTACCCAGCGCTGCACCTACACACACACACACACACACACACACACAACAAACAGTGCTCCACACACTTCAGGCGTCTCTGCGTGACTTGGGTGACTGATCTCTCTCTGAATGTATCTGAATGTATATACAGAGTTTGACAGTGGCGGAGGAGGAGCCCGATCTAATCAAATAGGCGACCGGTCCCAATCTGGGAGGGCCCGGATGCTGTTCCGCCAGGGTCGGACACAAATCAAGCCTGGCAAAGGCGCAAGCTTGTCATTGTTGGCCTAAGTTGCACGGTCAAAGTCTGACTCGGCGTGAGCCCCGTCCTCCGGTCGGCATCAGTAAACAGCCCGTCAGACACACAGGGGCTGTTCAGTGAGCAGGTATCATTCAAGGTAGGAATCCTAACACACCCAGCAGGGAGGAGGATGTTTTTCACTGATCCAAAGCCAACGAGCAATAGGTAAACTCAAAGGAACGGCACATACTCAGAGGAGAGCACTTACCGAGCACCTCGGGAAGAGACTCTGATGGCTGTCTCCTTCAAGATCTGGGGAGA